>NC_071283.1:14009626-14054626 GCF_023375685.1 Ictalurus furcatus | reverse complement strand
CGAACCCCAGCTCCCCAACACAACCAATCGAACCCCAGCTCCCCAACACAACCAATCGAACCCCAGCTCCCCAACACAACCAATCGAACCCCAGCTCCCCAACACAACCAATCGAACCCCAGCTCCCCGATCCCAAACATAACCAATCAAACCCCACCTCCCCAACACAACCAATCGAACCCCAGCTCCCTGATCCCAAACATAACCAATCGAACCCCAGCTCCCCAGCACAACCAATCGAACCGCAGTTCCCGCCCCTAACGTCAATGCAACAAACTGAACCACATTTACAGTCCCCAGTGTAACCATTACCATAAAAGTCATCTGTAAAAGTACGGCGTGTAATCCGTGTCAGACTGCTGTGTTGTAAGAGGAATAAAACAATTCAGTGTGACGCTATAAAAAAGTCATCTTGATTAAAACTGTGTGGTAGTAATAGGAACTCCGCTTCCTCATATCACTCTTTTGTCGATTATTCTCCTATAGCATGACACGGTGCTCTATCCTTCCGCATTTTTACTCATTTCCTCAGCACCAGATGGTTTGCAGGAAGAAACCATCAAGAGCAGGAGTAACACAATAACCACGGGGAAGATAAAAACACGGGTTAATCCAGCTCTGTGCTACACCGACAGCTGCTGCAGAGCTTCTCAACCTCAACGGTAGTAGTGTATTATACTGGACAGGTGTGGTTTTTAGATCGGTCCGGTTTTGTCTCTTGCATCCGTTTGGATGTTTGCAGGTTTTCAAACGGCAGAAAGGAACGGTGATCCGCTGTGCTCGATCAGAAGTCCCAGAGGAAGTTTGGGCATGTGCAGAAGGAATGTGACATGTTAAAATCTCCTACATGTCTGAACAGACACCCGAAAAAAAAAAAAAACAACAAAAAAAAACGCCCAAGGCTGCCAACTCAGCCGATACGTCCAGACACGCCTCGCCTCAGCCATTGTTGATCAAAGAGGAAAGCGAGGACGTTGTAAAGCAGTGCCCTTTTTTTTTTTGTACAGATGACTCACGGTTTAGGATGTGAAGGCTGATGTCACCAGACTGTGTGTTGCCATAGCAGTCAGCGGGATCAAGGTCAAAACAGTCTCTTTAAGACTATGAATGGCCTCTTATCTGGGAAGACGGAGGCACAAAAACAGGACAAACACAAAGAGGGCGGGGCCGCTGAGAAAGCCAGCATGACTGAATCATTGTTGAAATAGAATGAGCTTGGCCAAGAAAAGACGGAGAAAGAAAGAAAGAAAGAAAGAAAGCAATTGCGCTTAAACATGCCGACGAGGCCCAGTAGTCCGGGCAAACCGGTAGGAGATGTTTGTTTATCGGACTCACGGACTCGGAAACACTCGAGTACAAGCGGCTGTCGTGACACGATGTTGTGACGGTTGAACGGACTTCCGGAAATTTCCTCGTTTCGCCTGAATCGGACGAAGCTTCTAGGAAAAGCACCGAGCACAAACGAGACGCGATATGAGACTGGAAATGAACAGATACATCCCGCCTCGTTTTATCACACGGACACCAGAGGTTTTATCCGTAAAGCTGGAGACGAACAAACGAACGCGTGAAACGCCGCACTCAGGAGGCACGCTTTCTCCGTTTAGTGTCCGTTTCAGCTCTCTGCGAGCTCTGCCTTTAATGGAGTTTTGTGGGCGTGGCTAAACGTAACGCAGAAGTGTTTCCGTAACGTTTGGGGTTAAACGGTTTACCCCTACCTTTCCTTTTCTTTTCCCAATTCGTCTACAACAAGATGAAATAAATTCTGGGCGTCGTTTTCCATCCGTCATGAACGATAACGTATTTCCGTTACAGCTGAACAGAAAGTCCGTCACTCTCAATCAATTTTTCGTCGGACAGTAAACACGGCAATCGCAACTGAGTGTTTAAAATCTCACGCTAAAGGACACTTGGGTCATGTTATGTAGGAAAAAAAATACGTCATACATTTCATATTTTCAGTTATTTTCAATTATGTCTACAGTTAGGCATTAAATAAATATATATATATATATAAATAAGACGAGCCAAGTTTGTGTCCTAGAAGGGATTTTTAGATTAGTTATTATTATTATTATTATTATTATTATTATTATATAATTAGTATGATTAGGATTTGATTGAGTTGATTGAAATGCTTGAGCTTGAATAACTCATTCACACACCGACACGGTGTTTTCATTCCCCTCCAACGCATCCAGAACTTTCTGGAGGTCCAGTCACGGATTTATCCCCGTCTTTCCACGTTCGTCTGTCTCGCACGCTCCAGACTCGAACCCCGTGACTCAAAACGCTCTTGAACTACCGTCCCTATACATCATTTCTCACTCCAGTCAGGAAGTACAGGTACACCACTGAGAAGATCCCCGTAAACCCCCGGTTCCTGGAAACTCCACCCCACCGCCCCACCCCACCGCCTTCCCCGCCCCCTTCCTCTGAATAAAGCACCTGACCGATCAGGTTACAGAGTCAACATGTGTGAGCGAGAGCGCGAAAGAGACACCAGCATCGCCGACGGAGCTGAAGAACGCTGACGCGTGCCATCCTGTTGCCATGGAAACACTGCATTCAGAATCATTTACAGTTATTCCATTACAGGACGACTTCAAAATAACCAAGAACTCGGAATAAAGCCCTTAAAGAACCTGACTGCACACGAGGACGTGAGGAACGGATGGAATTACGACGAGTAGTTAAACCTTTAACTTCTTTTCATTTTAGTCCCATTCTGAATTTTATATATAAGGAAAAAATTAGCTTTCGAACATCTTTTATGCAAATACATATCTATCTATATCCTCATTTATCCTGCACCTGATGACACGGCAAAACAAACCGCCATTTTCTTTACACACGCCTCGAAGACTCGCTACACAGACAAAAAAAAAAAAAGACCACATCCCATAATAAACGTGTAGGATATATGAGAACACGAAAACGAAAGAAAAAATAAAAAAGTGTGTGAAGCGCTCAGACCTCTCCTGCTTCAGTGCATACTCCAGCATCTTGATCCTCCTCACCAGGTCCTTCTTCAGGTTCTCCTGGCCTTTTCTCTCGCCATGAAGGAAGGCAACCTGGGCCTGGAGAGAGAGAGAGAGAGAGAGAGAGAGAGAGAGAGAGAGAGAGAGAAACCAATGCCCGTCTTTAGTCGCTCTTTAAATGAACTCCAGGGTGTGTCCTTGGCTGCACTACTTTCACGCAGGGCTGGGAGATATGACTATTTATAACAATTCTGATATTATATTAGGTCATAATACACTTTTCTGAGATACTGTAGATATCATTATATCGTTTTATTTGATTTTTATGTTTAAAAAAACCCAAAAAAAACCACTGACTAGCTGGAGAGGAGATAAAACATTTCAATAATAATAATAAAATAAAATGATTTAACATCTAAAATGAAAAAATTATTTTCCATTTTTTTGAATAAATTGTGCTTGTCCACCAGGGGGCGCTCGGCAAATCAGCTGCGGTCCGTCGTTTTGTCGCTATTTCAATCGTGAAGCGAGTCGTGCTGTATTTAAAGTACCGCACTTGGTTAACCTTCTTGTCCAGGTATCAGGTGGGTGGAGCTAAAAAATAGTGCAGACCACTGATTGGTTAAATGGAGTCGAGAACCGAAAAAGTCCTGACTAGCGTCTCGACTGTCCGGGCGCAAAAACCCAAAAGGTTTATCGAGACGCGCGGTTTCATCTCATAACCCGGGTCATCTGTTGTTTGTGTTGTTGTTTTTTGTTTTTTTTTTTGTCAGCGTCTGGTTTGATTTTACATTTCTTCTCGTTTCACGATCAGAGTACAACCCCAAGCTATTTTACGGTGTTTAACACGTTCGCACACGATGCTCGGGAGCTGAGAATTTATTCGCTTCCACAAATCCCAAACGTATCCTCGCTCGATCGATTTATACACGCCAGATGTTTATCAGACGGATAAACCTTCTAGGTGAACAAGCCGAGCCGGACGAGCGCGAGACCGTAACGTCACTCTCCCACGCTTCCCCTCGCGCACGCCCCAGACACAAACGACTCTCACACGAGCTTCAAATTCACATTTTAAATAACACGGTCGTCTTCCCTCCCACTCGCTCGCTCGCTCGGCCCGTCTGTGCAACCAACGATCAGACGAGGCCTCGTCGAGACGCTCGGGACGCACCAAGAACTTCTCCGTTTCACTTTTTAAAAATTCAGGATTTGTGGAACTGGGATGAGAACCGAGCAGAACCGAGCAGAACCGAGCAGAACCCCGACCGAGACGTAGATCAGAAGGCGTTTTTTTGGCGAGTCTCGATGTGAAGAGGAGGGGGAAGTAAAAAAAAAGAAAAGGGACAGACGGGTGTGCTGAAAACCTTCAAGCGTAATTCATCAGTAATCTCCGAGCGCTCGGGTTCAGCGGCGTTCGGTGTGAACAGTGCTCTCTCAGTGCTCGCGGTCACGTATAAAGCCGGGTGAAGAATGCCTCCACACGAGCCGAGGACAGGACGCGTTCTATTCCAGGAAGACACTGACTGCATTATTGAGGGAAAGTGTATAAGGGGCTCTCAGTCTCTCGTTTTTCTCCATCCGTCCATCTCTCCCGAGCCAACTCGGCGCCCAGCGGCGATTTAAACCAGTTCACGGACATCGCTACACGCTTTCTCACCTCACACTGCACTAGTCTGGGCGTACCCGTCTTTACTTCGCTACCGGGTACCAAACAATGTTTGCTTTGGAGCAAGATGGAGTCGGAATATTGGCAAAAGGTTCAGTTCGCAGCAGCTGGCGTCAAATAAACGAGATTACGTGACGTGACGTGACGTGACGTGTTTGCTGAAGAGAAACGTTTGCGGTTGGTTGGTTGGTTCTTCTTGTGAAAGTTGCCGGTTCTTGTCCACATCTTTTACGCCACGGAAACTCGCCAACAAGGTTAATAGTTAATGCTGTGGAGTACTTCCTGTTATCACTCGTCATCACTACCTACTCCAACAGCTGTAGATAGTCACTCTTATACTCTCTCTGCAAATTAATAATAATAATAATAATAATAATAAACAGCTTGTGTAGCGTCCGGCGTACGAGTCCCTGTGAACGATCTGTTACTATAGAAACGATAACGTATTAGAACCCCTGAAAACTGCTTCAGAGATCATGTGACTTTTTTTCGTTCGCCGTATCGAACAGTAAAGGAAACCGAGACGAAAAACGGCAAACGCAGACCGGACCGGTCTAATCTAATCTGATCTTTCCTCTTACACAAGTACGCACTCGTACTATTTCCACACCTTCCTCACCTTTAAAACGCTCGACCCATGTCAGATCAGGGGCAGCGCACCGCAGGGTGTGAGGACTTCTCTAGTTACACCGGCGTCACACACACACACACTCTGATATCCTGCCAAGCGATACAACCTCGCACTCATTCCTGACAAAAGAACAACCCTCACATTTACAATGCAAAACCAGCGGCTCCGCAGACACACTAGTGCGCTAGAGCCCCGATGCCTGGGTTCGAGAAACAGCCGAGAGGATTCCAGGCATTCCGGCGTCCGGGCCGTCACCGAGTGAGACGTGTGGGTGCGTTTATAAAAAAAGAAAAGAAAAGCCTGTGGCCTGGCGTTCGAGTCGGGAAAACAAAGCGACCGTTATTGACACTCGCCATGCTGTGTGCTTTCAGGAACCGCACGAAACTAAACGCGGGAAACGTTTTATGCGGTTTGCCTGTTCGTTTCCACGACGACGACGGCGTTTCAAAAACGGGTTTGAAAGTGCGAGTTTTTGTAATGACGAGGATCTGTGAAAACGATGACGTGATGCGCACGTGTATTAGGTGTTCGGTCTGTCGGCGTGCGCGCGAGGACTTCACAACCACGCTGGCGGAGTACAGGTGGAAACCGTGCGGATTTACTGCGTCGCTACGACGACCGGCGGAGACGCGTTCGTTACGTACGCCGCGTTGTTACCCCACGTCTACACCGACGGAGCGCATTCACAACCTCATCGTCCGCTCTCTACGGGTCTGCTTGAGTAAATCTGTATCCTTTTACCGCTGATGAAACACAGAACGCAGACGGACCGCCAGCGCCTCACCGCGTGATCCGTACTCGGCGCAGCGACGGTCAGTTATTATTACTTAACCACGCACTCTTTCCATTTTTTTCGGTATTTAAAAACGAACGAGCTTTGTTCACAGGATTCAGACCTGGAGCCGGTGTGAGTAACTGGACACGGAACCGTTTTTGTTCTCCACGTCGATCAGAAAGCCTTGAAATCGTTTCGAGAAACGTGAACGTTACTGCGCTTTCTATCCAGAAAAACCGCCACTCCACCGTTTCTACTTGTGTCTGTTTATAGTGCGGTCTCGTCCGGATCGCTACGGCGGACACGCTGACGTGAACGCTTAAGCGACGTCGCCAACTACTGGCCTGGAGTGTGTAATACACGATACGTTTCAGTCGTGTGCGTGGATCCGTGTGAACGGGGATCGTCTTGACGACGTCGACGTCTGTACGTGAAACATCTCAGAATCTCGAAGGATTAAAACGTCTCGGGTTTTAGTGCGTCGTCGTCGTCGTCGTGTAAACGTACCCACGGACTGACCGGTTCTTCGTCAAGCCCTGGTTTGAGGAGGACGGCAGCTTCCTGGAGACCCAAACTTTGACTACGACGGGTGGTACATCTTGGCAAAAAGCCAGAACTACCCCTCGTTACTGAATGGTAGCTTCCGTGAGGCTACTACTCGACTCCCAGGTGGTAGGCCGTGGCGGTCAGAAGCGAAAGGGAAATAAAACTTGGAAATCATCATCAGAAAATACAGAGAAATACAGCAGCGTGCAGAACTCCGGAAATCTGAGTCATCCTCCTTCTCACTTCAGACAAGTCCTTGATGTACCACCCCCCTCCCCCTCCCCCTCCCCGGATCTGGCAAACACTCGGTCACGCTGCCGAGTGTAGCGGTGATGAATCATCCTCGGGGTGCGAGGGTGTCATTCAGCGCTCTCGACTCGAGGGAGGAAAGAACATTCCTTCTGCACAGTGTCGAGCTCCTCGCTTCAGAGCGCTCGCACTCCCACGCCCACCGAACCTGCGCTGCATCTCATCCGGCATTCCAGTACGGCATGGCGAGCACGCGCAGCCACATTCCTTCAGCGTTCCTTTCCTTATCCGGCCATCCAACGATTATCGCGCCGTACTTCATCCACAACACGGGGAAGTGCGAGCTCAACAGAACTGACGTAGTTTTACGGAGGGGATTTTCACGCTTGCCCCATCCACGCTCGTGCTAACGTTTATTCATTCTTAAACGGTATATGTGCTCGAGAACCTCGTTTTTCTGCATGAATTACACTGAAATGACGCTCACTATAAAGGTCAAAGTCGAACAAACGCTTCCCTAAACTCATCCGATTGGCCCTTACTGAGAAACCAATCAGAATCGGGCATTTTCCAGGTGAGACGTCATTTCCGCTCTATCACTAGCATGCTATTTTGAATCTCACGTTATTTTCCAGGAGATGAAACCGGTCTGATAAACGGGACCGACAAAATCCACTGGATCGGACATCTGAGAAATAAAAGAACAAATACGACCCGATCCTGTAACAAAAAGATTGATTTGTTTACGTGATCGTGTATGTGTAGCTTTGCTAGCTAAAGTCATGTGTTTAGCTACGTGTTTATTTTCCTGTTTTGAAACTGCTTCATCATTTCAAAACAAAACTAAAAATTTTTTTTTTAGACGAGATCAACGAGTATGGAGATGAGCTGATCCTCAAGGCTTCCGTGCCGTCTGATTCTAGCGTCTGATTTTCCTACGCGTTAACGTTAAGTATAAGGTCAAACCGGTTGACGGTAGGTAAACCTCGCTAACGCTAACGCAGCAGTGAGACGTCACACTTATCGGTCGAACCGTTCGGACGTCGTTCAGCTCGTGTGGTGATTCATCCAGCTCATTTCCTCATCCAGCCCTGCTTCATGATTAGGATCCTGTGGCGTGACCAAACCGTGGTTCCCCTGCACCCGGAGGGATCTGGGTCCCGCTCTCCTGTCCTACCACAGCTGAAATAATCCTCGAGCGGTCCAACCGTTACGACCGTCTTGAAATAAGATTCGATTTTATTCCCACTACACTACACTACACCACACCACACTCGAGATTTCTAAGTCTGACCCGCGAGGCACGATTCTGGCCTACGTTCTTTTCGGAGAAAACGAACCGGCTGCGTGTTACGAACCAGGAGCGGGTTTCCGGTACAATCTGGATTAGAGAGAAGTGGGAAGAGAGGGACGGAGGACGGAGGCCGTGTCCGTGCACTACAGCTAGCGCTCGCATGGAGATTCACGGCAGTGTCGGATAAGAGAGCGCAGCTGTTCCACGCGCTCAGAGGCACAAGGCTAAAAATGAACACAGCTGGAAACGGAAGCTCCGCTCGCATCCGAGATCCTGATCCGAGTTTATTTTCTAGCCAGAAAGAGGAATCAAAGCTAACGGATCGGTTTCCTGTTCTCTCTCTCTCTCTCTCTCACACACACACACACACACACACACACACACACTTACTTCCAGAAGCTTCCTTGTCCTTTGTAAAAATTACTGCTAGAATAAATGGGGGGGGTGTTTAATTTTTGCTGAGAGATCATTATAAGGCCTGATTGATCAAAGTGGGTTTTTATTCGTAAATTGTCCGCAGGCACGTACACAAACTGTGGTGTTCACGTAAAAAAATTATAATAAATAAATAAATAAATAACTAAGCCAGATAGATCCTTCGAGAAGTTCCGTATAAGGAGACTCGGTCACGCAAACCTCGATTAATCAACTTCAAATCGCGAGAGGTTTTATATACGGGTTACGTTACCGTAACGTTTAAATCAGGGCAGAAAGTAATAGCACCCTAGAAAAGGGATTAGGAGGTGGTGCGTGTCTGATTTTGATCCGTTCAGAGTGATGCTTAAACGTCTGTTACGAGGTTACGGCGGCGCTCCTTCACCAGCCTCTCGCTCTCTCTCTCTCTCTCGCTCTCTGTCTGTCTGTCTCGAAAAGGAAGCGTTTACATTTTTAGGTCGTTCGGTTTACGCGTTCATCCAGAGCGACTTATATTCATCACATTTACACAGCTGAGGAGTTCGGGGTCTTAACCCTTGCTCACAGGACTAGTGGAAGTGGCGGCTCAGTGGTGCTGGGATTTGAACTCACGACCTTCTGACCAGAAGTCGACGTCTTAAGCGCGGAGATCCATGTTAACCGGTTCCCAGAAACGTTAATATATCGGTTCTGCTCGGAGACGGAGGAGTCACCGTTTCGATAAGACAATGAAAAAACACAACTAGGATGAACAGGATAAAAACTTATGAGACGACACGACGGCAGTTCTCTCTGCTTCACACGCCCGGCCGGCACGAGAGCCGATCTGGTTACAGGCTTCGATTTCGGCTCGGCGTGTCCGACACGTGAGGATGTCCGAGAGGTCGCGACCGCACGTCGTTTTTCCACGAGGTCACGCCTCGCCTACGAGCAGCGGGCCGGCCGACGAGTCATCCCCACGTCACCGTGTACGCTCCAGAAAGGCTGGGAAAAAAAAACGAACTAATCTCCGCTTACAGAAAACATTTCCATTTTCCACTCAGACCTCGCCTGACGCGGCCGTGTCTTACGTAACGCGCGTGTTCACGTCTCAGCACCTGCTGCTACACGCACATGTGCTGCGGGAGCTCAACCGGCAGGTCTGGTCTGAGCGACGAGATCAGTGACTTCCTGAGGATGGAGTGTGGAGTTACACACACGCACACACACACCACGGACGTGTCTGTCAGCCTTCTCGGATTTCAGCTTGCGAAGCAGGTTTTCCCGGAGAGAGTGCTGCGTTAGTAATATGGATCTCGCTGCACGGCTGAGGCGTATTAGTCCTCGTTTGGTGCGGGGGGGGGGGGGAGCACGCAAATAAACAAATATTCGGATATTAATCTGAATTTGGTAATAATCTGATTATACCGGAGTCATGTAAACACCTCGATCCGATTAGCCCCGATTCAGATTAACGATATTCCGATTCCCAGCCCTGGAACGTACCGGTTTCAACCGGAAAACGTCTTGCACGTACACACCTTACTCAGAAAATCTACTGAAAGGAGGTATACGCGCACGCTCGGTTCGCAGGGAATTGTGGGTACGATACAATACACACCCGCAACACTGTTACAGAAAACTAATCAACACTTTCGGATGGTTTCTATAGTAACGGGTGATTCACAAGGACTCGTGTAGTGGACGGTTTAACAATAAAACAGGTTTATTTCTTTCTTTCTTTTTAAAAGACGTGGTATAAGAGGAATAAAACACTTTGGGGAAAACTTCCGGGTGATGATTTTCCGAGCGCAGCGCGACGCGGAGTGTTCATTACAGGATGTCGAGTCGTTTATTACAGCATGTTTATAGGACAAAAGCGAAGCAGATACGAACCCGCACTGATGAGGACATTCTTCACATTCCTCAGACGGAAAAAAAAAAGCAAAAAAAAAACCACACCCCTCGATTACTCGGTCAGAACCGGGTTCTACGTGCATGGGAGCAGCTACGGGAAGATGAGGAACGCAGCAGAAAACAACCTCGAGTTAGCTTTATCGATGCGTTGAAAGACCATCAGGACAAAACTAACGCGCTTCTAATGTAGTGTACTTCGAACTCCGGTAGCTTGAGTGCTTAGTGTTTAAAAAAAAAAACAGCATCATTGGAATTATGGGATGCGTTTCTTCATGCATCAGAGGAGCGTTCAGGAAATTCCGGGCAGCAAAAAGCCGAGCAGGACGTCCATCATCGTCCCGTCTGACAACACCACTGCTGTACAACGTACACGTGTGTGTGTGTGTGTGTGTGTGTGGACTCCAGGAAAGGCAGAGCAGCAGGAAACAGGAAGTATGGCACTGAAAAGAGCGTGAGCCGGACAGGACTGGAGGAAACCAGAAAGTAGCCGAGTGCGATTTCCCCTGAACGTTACGCATCGTGGATTCAGTGCACATGAAATAAAACGTCTCACGATTCGAAAGCGTGTATCGAGGAGTCTGAAGTGAATGTATAAACACGATTACACACACACACACACACACACACACACACACACACACACACACACACACACACACACGGCTCTTCCATTAGTCACTCAGACACATTATGGCTGAAGCACAAGGCTAGAAGTAATGCATCTGTTTCTCGTTCAATTCTTTTTCTCTTTAAAGAAAGTAATTCGAACAAGCCTCGTGTAAATCTGAACGACCTGTTGGAATCATCAACTTCGCCAATTTGTTTCCATGGTAACAAGCAGCTGAATCACTATATCACTAACGCATCCGGCGAGTTTCCACTGCTGCGATCTGTAAGCTGTCACGTTCACTTTAGCTCCACCCCCTCCACAACTCCGACAGCCAATAAGAGCAGAGATCATTATCATAGAACATTATACCTGCATTATAAATCCTGTACTCTAATATTCTGAGATACCGGAGTGTTGATTTTTCCGTGAGCCGTAATCATCGAGATTAAAACCAAAAAAAAAAGGGCTTGAAATATTTCAGTGTGTGTGTAATGAATCTGAAAGCTCCACTTTTTTAATTAAATTGCAGGGGATGAACTTTTCCAGGATATTCCAGTTTTTTGAGATGCGCCTGTAGTAACGCAGAAGTAAAAACATTCTGCCTAAAGCCGGAGGAAGAGATTTCGACTCGAGGTTTGCGTTGTTGGAAGCCCCTCCCTCCAAGGGAAAACTCAAGAAACCGGGTAACAGACGTCTCTCCGTCACTTTCACACCTTTTCGCCACCGGTCCCTTGGTTCATTTAACAGGTTTCCCAGGCAAAAGGAAAGAAAAAAAAAGCAAAACAAAGACCAATACTCCAAATCCAAACCCTACATATTGTGTTTTAAAACCTAAAACTAACTAATCCCACTCGCTCGTAGAGAAGCTCTGACTAATCCCACTCGCTCGTATAGAAGCTCTGAGTAATCCCACTCGCTCGTATACAAGCTCTAACTAATCCCACTCGCTCGTATACAAGCTCTAACTAATCCCACTCGCTCGTAGAGGAGCTCTGACTAATCCCACTCGCTCGTAGAGGAGCTCTGACTAATCCCACTCGCTCGTATAGAAGCTCGAACTAATCCCACTCGCTCGTAGAGGAGCTCTGACTAATCCCACTCGCTCGTCTAGAAGCTCTGACTAATCCCACTCGCTCGTCTAGAAGCTCTGACTAATCCCACTCGCTCGTCTAGAAGCTCTGACTAATCCCACATCTCGTCTAGAAGCTCTGACTAATCCCACACACTCGTATAGAAGCTCTAACTAATCCCACACACTCGTATAGAAGCTCTAACTAATCCCACACACTCGTATAGAAGCTCTGACTAACCCGACTCACTCGTCGAGAAGCTCTGACTAATCCCACTCACTCTTGAAGACATTCTGACTAATCCCACACACTCCCAAACAAACTCTGCCCAATTCCACCTGCACCAGCAGTTCTTTTTTGGTTGTACCTGCCCACAGTATTTTCTACTGAATGCAGGGGTTTCAATTTGAAAATACAAAAACACCGCCTTTTTCGGTTAGCTCCTTCATCAATTTAAGTATACCGCTGACTTTACAGCTAAACAATAACAAGTGGATGCCCTCCTGCCGCCCGCCCACACACACACAGAGAGAAAGAAAGCTAGAGCACATTTCAGAAACTGGAGTGCTTCTTGTGGTTTACTATGAGAGGAAGAGGGTTGGAGGAAATGTTCAAACGTTGACTGCCGCTCGTTTTTGGCGCCACGATGGTATCGGCTAATCAGCGGCGAGCTTTCAGCTGCATTCTGCATTTCCGGTTTTGCTCAGCAAAGAGAGATGCACCATGCATACATGCCCACATTAAAGTGTATGTACACACACACACACACACACACACACACACACACACCTGTCTTTCAGCATCCACTGTGGCATAATTTAAAAAAGTAACAAACTCAACATATTTCAAACACACACACACACACACACACACACACACCACAATCACTAGCATCAGCATTGTGTTTACATAATGGACGCTCCTGGTGAAATGGAGAAGTGGTGCAACGACGTGACACAACAATTATTTGCTGGAACATTTTAGCTGCTTGTGCACTCAACACCGGTCCTCGCAGTGCCTCAGATAAAGCTGACCACTCACACCAACCACTCCCGTACGTCAGGGGTCACTACTCAGAGTCTGCGCTTCAGACTGAAAAGACGCATGTCTGAAAGGAATCACGGCTGGTCGCTAGCGAGGGCGTGGGAACTGGGAGGCAGAGAGACTGGAAACGCCGAGGCTGAACTGTACATGTTGGAACCACTCCTTAATTCCTTAATTCTCACGGCGTGGAGTCTCCCGAGCGCTTCTTCTTCCAAAGCCTACCAACATGGCGTTCCACAAAACACCTTCACCCCCGACGCCAAGACCACCAAAGATCTCAAAGACCTCAGGAAATCTAAAAGCAGCAGACACTCGACAATCTACATCGACGGGACTGAAGAAGAGCGTGTCTCCAGCTTCAGGTTTCTGGATGTGCACATCTCTGAGGATCTATCCTGGCACCACAACACTTCAATTCTGGTTAGGAAGCCGTAACAGTGTCTTTACTTCCTTAGGAGACTGAAGAAAGTTCATCTGTCTCCCAAGAACAAGTTTCTATCACTGCACCACAGAGCGCATCCTGACCGACTCCATCGCAGAGTGGTACGGCAGTTCCACGATGTCTGAAAGAAAAGCCCTGCAAAAGGGTGGTGAAAACCACCCAACACGTCACTGGTGCCCAACTCCCATCCACTGAGCACCTCACCACAGCAGATGTCTGCGTAGAGCATGCAACATCATCAGGGACTCCTCCAATCCCCGGCACAAACTCTTCAACCCCGTTCCATCCAGGAACAGCTACTATATGCACTTCGGGTAGATGCTAAACTGCATTTCATTGCAGAGTAGCTGTTGTATCCACCCATCTATCCACCTATCTATCCATCCATCTAGCCACCTATCCATACATCCATCTACCCACCAATCCATCTATCCATCCATCCACCTACCTAGCCACCTATCCATACATCTATTCATCTATCCATCCATCCATCTATCTATCCATCAATCCATCCATCTAGCCACCTATCTATCCACCCACCTATCCATACATCCATCTAGCCACCAATCCATCTATCCATCCACCTACCTAGCCACCTATCCATACATCTATTCATCTATCCATCCATACATCTAGCCACCTATCCATCCATCTATCCATCAATCCATCTAGCCACCTACCCATCCATCTATCTATCCACCCACACATCCATCTAGCCACCAATCCATCCATCCATCCACCCACCTAGCCACCTATCCATCCATCCATCTAGCCACCTATACATCCATCCATCCATCAATCCATCCACCCATCTAGCCACCTACCCATCCATCTATCCACCCACACATCCATCTATCCATCCATCCACCCACCTAGCCACCTATCCATCCATCCATCCATCCATCCATCTAGCCACCTATCCATCCATCCATCCACCCATCAATCCATCCATCAATCCATCCATCAATCCATCCACACATCTAGCCACCTACCCATCCATCCACCTATCTACCACCGATCCATCTATCTATAATTCGAGCATTATTCTCAGAGGAAGCACCATGATGCTCGTCAACTTCAAGCGATTGCTGGTTTTCTTCCAACCATAACAGCCGATCAACAACCTCTTGCTATCTTATTCTTCCCACCTACACCTCCCACTCGCAGGTATTTTTACCTCGTTTTCTCAAAAGAAAGCAGCCTCAGAACACCAAAGAGTTCCCAAGCAGCGATTAACACCTTGTGCGGTACTAAACCAAGGGCAAGCCTTGAGATGTCGCTACAGAGAATATTCAGATAACGTTATGGTCACATTACGTACGTTTAAGAAGCATCGACGTCCTTTGAAGTGCAATGACAAGCGACAAGAAGATCATATCACGACTCTCCGAGTTCTACAAAACATGCCACGTATCACGGAGTATAGGTTCGTCCACAAACTGCCAGCCAAACTGTGGTTTGTATTTTTTTTTTTTTAACAAATTTTAACACTGAAAAGGAGGAAAAAAATCCTACATAATTACGGTATTTTAATTTTCTTTAAGTAAAATTTCTTGGTTGTGATGATACGGGGGGGGGGGGGGGTATGGGGGAGGTTCCAAAACCACAACGTACACACCACATACGAACTCTTACACACCAACTTGCAAGCAGGCGTAAGTAAAATAAATAAATAAATAAACAAACAAACAAATAAATACCAACTTCTGATCAGGGTTTTTTTGTTGGTGAGATCAGTTATGATATCATCATCATCATCATCATCATACTGTCCAAACCTAACACACAAAAACACGCGCACACGTATATACCGTATAAAGTATTTCCCAAGATGCACCAGTGCAGTCAGTCTGAAAACACAATCTGCACCGTTGAAGCGAACGAGTGAAACCTGGGAAGCTTTAGAAAACAACGACACACACACGTGATGAGACGATGGAGTCTGTGGTTTAAACAGCTACGAGGATGATTATACGCAGCTAATATCAGATATTTAAACGTAAGGGACGCTGTGAAGTCAGTACAAACATCTATTCCTTCACTGGCCACGCAGCTTGTCCTGTTACCGAAAAACCACAAAGCGCCAACTCGGGAAAACACACAGTTACAGCTGCTTTACCTCCGACTGTTACTGGAGACTCCTTCCATAAAATGTTAAATAAGCGTTCAAACGCCTGTGAACGAGATGATAACCTATCAGAATTATCGCATTGATATAAACTTCAGCTGCACTACTGTCAGAGCTGCTGTTACAGAAAATGAATTCACACCTTCTAGACCTTAGAAGTTATATTTAAACTACACGTTTCTTGACAAACAAAAGACGTGAGGAAAAGGAGAAAAAAAAATCAAATAAATAAAACAACACACCTCACGTTTATAGTTACGAGTCCTAACTCTCCTATTATTCAGTCTCAAACCGCCAAGTGTAAGGTCCTTGTGTCAGTTTTTAAATGAAATATCACGATAATATTGTAAACCGTGATAAAAGTTGAACTAAATATCGTGACAGAACATCGATTACTGACAAAGCAAAAAAACAAATCTCCATTCATTCAGTCTGCAAATCACCAAATTAAACCTTCCAGCATTAAAGACGTGAATACAGCAGTCCTAATCTAATATTTAGATGCGAATAACTTAATGTGAATATATATCTCAGAATAATGTACATAAAATATCGGCGTATGTTTTTTTTTATATATATATATATATAAATGTCTGAGGTAAGGAGAAAATCTGCTAGCAAGTGAACAGCTAGCTCTCTCTCTCTGTCTAGAGCGAATTTATTATTATTTTTTAAACAATAAATACTATATATTAAGAGTCATTTCTTCAATAAAGACGTTATCTGGCGTTACTTTAAATATTGTTTTATTTAAACACGTTACAAGTTAATTTGCTCATTTAAACCGAGGGAAACCAAGCGTGATTAGCCCTGCTCGGTCATTCGTGAGTTTTCTTGCTAGCGCACACTGACCACTTCTGTTTATTTTCTTACATTTTATTGATATTAAAACACCTAAACAATGTGTATCACAGAGTGACACGGAGTGTGCATAAAAAGGATTATTATTTTTTCAGTTTTGTGGACATTCGTGTAGCGGTGGTTTGGTATGTTAGCTATGTCATGCTAACGTTATAGCTGTATACTAGCTCTACCAGCTTTAGTCCGGGTTGCCAGATTGAATTACAACAGAACCACCACTGATTATTAGATTTAAAAAAAATAAATAAATCTGCAATACTCATTATACAATCTATAAATATATAAATACACAGCATAAACAACACAAATGTACTTCTTGTATCCTAGGATATTTGTACATTATCATTCTTTTATTTAAAAAAAAACCGCTATCACAGTCAGGGATTCCACCCAACCTGGCAACAGGTTGCTCTGTACCTTGTTAGCTTAGCCGCAGGAATGTCAACAGGAAGCGAAATGTAGCGAATAATTCTACTAATCTCAGGCTAATCTAACAAATATTACTTCTAATACTGATACTACTTAATAATAATAATAATAATAATAAAAGTCGACATTTTCAGCATTGCTATCCTTCTTATTTTTTTTCCGCCTAAACCATCCAAAGCTAACGCAAATGCTAGCGTGCTAACTCATTTACCATATACAGGTCAAAATAATTTATTAATTTACTCATACATATATACACACACACACACACACACACACACACACACAATATATATATATTATATATATATATATATATATATATATATATATATTATATATATATATATATATATATATATATATATATAATTATTATTTTTATTATTTTACAACAATTTTTTTCAGACCGAATGCACAGTGTAATGATACTTAAATAAATAAATAAATACATTCAGATAATAATAATAATAGTAACAAATAGGTGGAGCGAACAAATCAAGCATTTAAACTAATATAAAAATTATTTATAAATATTTTGTGCAAATTTCTATTTTTTTTAAATTATAAAAATACTTAAAGCACGAGCGTTATGGTTCTACAGTAAACAATTGGAATTAATATAAAAATGATTTATAAATATGTTGTGCAAATAATAATAATAATAATAATAATAATAATACATAAAGCACGAGCTGTTTAAGGTTCTAGAATAAACCTAGGTCGAATAAATGTATATAAAAAAAATACATGACGAAAACCCCTAGACTGCTGTTTTATCGTTTAGAAAAAAATGACGTTATTTATTTATTATTTTAAAAATGTTAGATTGAGACCAGCCTGCTGTGATGATGAACTGAACACTGAATAAATACAGGAATGTGTAGAGATGCAGTTAATGTTCTTTTTTTTTAGTAGTAGAATAAGCGCGCGCGCGCGTGTGTGTATGTATGTGTATGTGTATATGTATGTGTGTGTGTCTCAGACCTGCAGCTCGGCTCTCTCCAGGTCCCACTGTGCTCTCTCCAGCTCGAAGCGGGCCCACTCGTGATGGAGGAAGTGCAGGATGCCCGGGATGCTGTACTGCGCCCTGCCCGCCTCCGCGCCGCTCCCATCGGCCACAGCACTCTTCGCTGCTCCGCCGCTCTGCAGCACCGAGTTATTGTTGTTGTTGAAGAACACACCGGGCCCTGCATGCTCGTCCATGGCGTGGCCGCGGGTCTCTTCGACCAAAAAAAATTCCCTCCCAACAACACAAAACCCCCCTCTCTCAATCTACTCTCTCTCCTTCTCTCGCTTTCTCTCTTTCTCCGGTTAAAACGGCGTGTTTTTCAGCGGCTCTGCTTTTGTCTCAGCTCCTCTCCAGCCGACTCATGTCTCTCTGACAGCCAGCTGTCACTCAGTGACGCTAAAGGCACGGGAAGCCACGCCCACAAAACCACACACCGGAAGTGCACGTGCACTCATCATGGGATTTGTAGTTCTCCGTAAACCTGAGCTTTGTAATACCTTATTATTGGCCTACAAAAACCAATGATTTCTATTTTTTGTGTACAATTTCTCATTGAACCCTTTCATGCTTACTTTCCACACAGTTTAAGGCTCTTTCTTATGTTTTAGGTTCAACACAAACGTGTAGAACATAAACTTTTACTTTTTAAACAGGTCATATTTAGACAGAATATAATCATTATAATTCATACATCATGCAGTTTTAAGTATGTGTTAATAAATTATGCATGAAAGCATAATAATTAACATGGAAGCAAAAAATTTTTTTTTAATTTTAAAAGCAGTTTTCTAAATTTCTAATATTGAAATACATCATGCTGAAAACCACACCGTCTGTACAGATTTATTTTACTTTATTTTAGATTTTAATTAACCTCATTGAAATTGAAATTTGTATATTTTTTTGGTGTTTTGAGATTTTAAAATCAAGGTTTTTAGAAAAAATATCTATATTCAAACAATACAATAAGACAATAAAACCTTAATAATGTGATGTAATAACTAATTTAATTACAAACTCGATTCTGACCGAATGGAAAATGCGAATAAAAACAAAGAGGAGTGATGTGTAAATGTACTTTATAACTTTATAATGTATAAAGACAAGGTATTTGATGTTCTATCTAATCAACTGCATAGTTTTTTTTTTGAAGGTAAACGTTTATTTTGAAATCCATGTATGCGACATGTTCCAAAAAAGTTGGGACAGGGGCAGTTTATGACTAATAGCGATGTGAGAAGTTGAAATAAGAAGGTGATGTGAAACAGGTGAAATCGTCTAATCATAGTATATAAGGAGCCTCCACAAAAGGCCTAGTACTTCAAGAGCAAGGACGGGTCGAGGCTAGCCAATCCGCAAACAGATGCATCAGCGAATAAAACACACACACACACACACACACAGAAATACGAGAACACTAATGCAGGATGTGTAATATTTTCTTTATTGTGATGATGTTGGATTTAACAGCAGGGTTTTTACTGATCGGCTCGGGTCTGAGGAGGACTCGAGCGACGCGTCGCATTTATTCATCACACTGACGCTAAAAACCATCGAACATTAAAACAATAAACTGTAACATCTGTGCAGCGTCGCTGTAACTCATTAATGCCGAAATAAATAATAGACGAGAGACGAACACCCGCTGATATTTACAGTAACGTTTACATACGGGTCTGAACGAAGCAGCGGTGCGGACACATCTCTGTTCTGTGTTTCACAATCAGCAATAATGCCTAAATAAACAACAACAAACAACAACAAAAAACAGTTACGGAGAGTCACAAAGTTTAATCAGAGTCGCACAATAAGACGAAAATGGAAAAAAGTATTGAAAGTGTGGAAAAGACTAAAGAATAAAAAAAGATACGTTAAAGAAAGAGAAAGTGGCTGGAATGAATGTTTACGCTTTATGATTTCATGAAAAAGTGCTTCTATGAGGATCTTTTGTGATTAAGGTGCAGGTGAAATCTGCGACACTCGGCTTGTTCGTTACGACAGCTACGAGGACATTTACAAGCATACACGACTTCATATTTTTAAATTTAAACCCCATTTTATAGCAGTTTGGTCCCAAAACATTGATGAATAATCTCCTAGAAGAAGCTGGTTTTGAGTTTGATAGTGGGCGTGGCCTGTACGGTGGGCTGGGCCTGTCTGGCCATGGCCTTGGCTTTGTTGCTGGCCTGATTGGCTCTGATGGCCGCCTCGAGGCGGGGCTTGAGCTCGGGCGCCGCCCCCATGACGGTCTTGAAGGCGGCGGGGTAGAGCGGACCGATGCGCATCAGGTTCTGCAGGGCGAACTCGTGAAGAGCCTTGGAAGTGGGCGGAGCCGAGGAGAAGGTGTTCTCGTCCAGCAGGTAGGAGATGAGCGTGGGGACGAGCAGAGCCAGCAGCTGAACACCTGCGTTAACAAAAATAACAGATAAAACATTCAATTAAATGTTTATATTAATATTTTTATTCATTCACTCTCTTTAAAAACAGTGTTTGATCATACATTTTCCTCTTATTTCTCTACTAATTTTTTTATTATTAATTTAAAAATCCTTCAGTTTTTTTTTCCAGGGATTTTCTTTTTTGAGGCGGGATTCTAATTTTGCAGGGGCGCTGTAATACAAAGGGGTGCACAAACTTTTGCACTCGACTGTACATGTGTATGTCAGAGTGGATTGGAGCAGGCTGCGACTCACGGTTCTGCTCCTCGCCAAGCCCCACCAGGCCCTCGAGCACTCGGACCCCCTCCTGCAGGGCGTGCAGCTCGGCCGGGGTGGAGGGCCGCGAGCGCTCCGCCGCCTTCAGCTTCTCCACCAGCGCAGGAGCCAGAGCGTGGATGTAGGGGGTGGAGAGAGCGCGCACCGAGTGCTGGAACACGGACAGCAGCAGCTGGTAACACCGTGCCTGCACCTACACACACACACATCCATATATATAATATAAGTCATATACACAGTGTGTCTGAATATATATGAAACACCAGCTGCACCATTCCAAAAAACAAAAAACTATGTTGGAAATGGTTACCATGGAAACCAGTCTTGAATTCACACCCAGAAGGTCATGAGTGGCTTGTGACCCTGATGGGTTGTGTGTGTGTGTGTGTGTGTGTGTGTGTCAGATATACCAGAGGGTCAGTGGAGTTGAGGGCGTTTCTGAATCGTTCCATGCAGCCCCTCTGTAAGCTGGTGACCCCGAGCAGCTCAGAGCCGGAGGACACCAGGAAGAGAGTGATGGCCGTCAGCATGCTGACCTCATCCATACCGGGCCTGGACTCATCTGGGGGGACATTTAAAAGATATAAATGACTATGTTAAAGGACAGGTGGTGTGTGTGTTTCTCTCTCTGTCTGTCTATTTGCGTGTCTCTCTCTGTCTGCTTTTATGTGTGTGTGTGTGTCTCTCTCTGTCACTCTCTGTCTTTTTGTGTGCGTCTGTCTCTCGGTCTGTCTTTCTGTGTCTCTGCCTTTCTGTGTCTCTGCCTGTCTGTCTCTCTCTCTCTCTGCCTGTCTGTCTATCTGCATGTCTCTCTCTGTCTGCTTTTATGTGTGTGTGTGTGTGTGTGTCTCTCTCTCTGTTAGTCTCTGTCTTTTTGTGTGTCTGTCTCTCGGTCTGTCTTTCTGTGTCTCTGCCTGTCTGTCTGTCTATCTGTGTGTCTCTCTCTGTCTGCTTTTATGTGTGTGTGTGTGTGTGTCTCTCTCTGTTAGTCTCTGTCTTTTTGTGTGTGTCTGTCTCTTGGTCTGTCTTTCTGTGTCTCTGCCTGTCTGTCTCTCTATCTCTGTCTATCTGCGTGTCTCTCTCTGTCTGCTTTTATGTGTGTGTCTCTCTCTGTTAGTCTCTGTCTTTTTGTGTGTGTCTGTCTCTCTCTCTCTTGCTCTATCAGAGTGTGTGTATCTGTCTCTCTCTCGCTCTCTCTCTCTGTATTGTATAAATCCTCTCACCAGACTGTATGTGCGTGAGCACAGACTGTGTGTGTGTGGGTGTGTGAGAGTGAGTATGTGTGCAAGAGAGTGTGTATGTATGTGTGTGTGTGTGTGTGTGTGCGCACGTATGTGTATATGTGTGTGTGTGTAAGAGAGAGAGATGATCTCACCAGGCTGGGAGTACTCCAGCACCGATGCCAGGCTGCTCCTCACCAGGCTGCTCCACTGCTGCTGGATGTGCTCCACACGGCTGAGAGGAGAGGTGATGATGGTCTTGATGGCCTGCAGGGAGGCGGAGACGGGCGGAGACACGGTGCTGTCTGCTGTCTTCACCGCCGTCTCCCTCAGAACCCCACAGATCAGGAACAGCACCGTGGGCAGGATGGTCATGCTCCCTGTGTGCAGAGTGTTATTCACACCTTCTCACTACAGAGTGGGTCGTGTTAGAGCAGTGTGTGTGTGTGTGTACCTGCAGGAGAACACAGAGATGGCAGTTCTGCCAGAATGCCCACAGTGACAGCGAGCAGGCGGGTGCTGTGCTCTGAGAGTTGCTGGGGTTTGGTGGGAACATGGCTCGGCGAGTCTGTCGCTTTGGCGTTGATTTGAGGAAGGTGACGCACCAGGAGGAACACCAGCAGCTCCATGGCGGCAAAAACCAGAGACTTCCCCGGCTGCAGTTCCCCCGAGTCTCCGCCCTCTCCCAGGAGGCGGGGCCGTTCCTTCTCCCCACCTTCCTCAGCACCTGAGAGACAGAGACAGGTCAGTTTACACCACATAGTAACGCTTGTGACATGTCAACAGGGTCACATGTGATGTGATGTCATGTCATGTCATATCATGTGAACTGGGTGATATTTGAGATTGTGCCACATGACGGCACGTGATGCCACATGACGAAACGTGATGCCACATGAAGATGCATGATAAACTGCAGGTTCACATGAAGATACACGAAAGCACGTGATAAACCACGAGGTGGCATAAGGAAACATGATTCCACATGAAGAAACGTGATGCCGCATGATGAAACGTGATGCCATGTGACGTGATGTCTTGAACACACGCAGTGTAAACTCACTCCCTGAGCTCCTGAGCCGCTCCAGATGTTCGTGAGCCGAGCGGATGGTCTCCTGCACCACGGCCATCACCTGCAGCTGCACGCTGGGAGGGTCACGTGTTAATAACAACCTGTGCAGGACGTTCAGCAGCTCCACGGCCAGCAACTGCAACACGTGCACACACACACACACACACACGAACACAGAAACATTACAGCACAATCTCTGTAGCAAGGAGTCAGTGTTATTAATCTAAATTCGTAGTCACCTGATCCTCTGCGATGTGTTTCCGAGCCTGTGGGCACTCGAGCAGCGTGCACAGGGCCTGCAGACACGACATCACCCGCTCGATGGGTTCCTCGGGCCTCGGGAAGCACAGGAACTCGATACTGATGCCTGAGTGCCATGACAAGAGAGAACAAGCTTCTATTATACATACTTCTGGAAGAGAACGACCTAGAGTGACCTTTTAACCAGTAAAAAGTATGTTACGTGATATTTAATCTCACGATTTTTATTGATTTATTTATTATTTATTCGCTTTATTTGATCTAGCGTGTTCAGTACCCAAAAGCAGATGCATTCTGTCTTTGACCAGCTCGTCGTGGCTCTTGCTGGGGGCAGGAGGACCCTGAGGAAACCCGGCAGGCCCGGTGCTGGTGGCGCTCTGGGGCTCCTCGGGACACTCGTGGGCGCCAAACTCGGTCGTGCTGAGCCAGAGAGCGACGGCGTGCAGGATGGGAGCCCACGAGCTGCGGTAGTGCAGACGTGCCGTGTCGATGGTCTCGGGAGTGTAAAAGGCTCCGCCTGCACACAGCGTTCAACTTAATCACCATTTAAGCAAAACGAGGCTGGGGAACGAGTTTATATTCTGATTTATTTAGGGCTACATTCTAGCTTCAGGAATTTATGTAGTTCAGTGGACAAAATAAAATAAAATATACGCGTTCAAGACTTTTTTTGTTTTAATCTTGATGATTACGAATTACAGCTCACGGAAAGCAAAAATCCAGTATCTCAAAATATTAGAATAAAGAATTTATAATATAGAAATGTTGATCTTGTGAAAAGTGTGTTAATTTATGCACTCAATACTCGGTCGAGGCTTTAATCCTTTTGCGCGGTTGCTGCATCAGTGCGGCGTGGCATGGAGGCGATCAGCCTGTGGCACTGCTGAGGTGTTCCGGAAGCCCAGGTTGCTTTGATATCGGCCTTCAGCTCGTCTGTATTGTGGGGTCTGGTGTCTCTCGTAGATTCTCTAAGGGGTTCGGGTCGTAGAGAATCTATGCGAGACTCCAGCCCTGAAAGTGCGGATGTGAGGTGAGCTCTACCTTCAGGAGGCAGCTGGCTGGCGAACTCGGCTGGCAGCGTGAGTAGAGCGTAGTCTCTCAGAGCGGCGAGCCACAGGCGGCTCAGACATGGCAGCTCGGGCTGCACCAGCGTGATCAGACTGTCTGCAGGAAGCACGTCGCCTTCATCACCCGTGTCCTCCTCGTCGTCATCATCTTCACTAGTGCGCACGGGGCGCGCTGGCCTCGACTCCGCCTCCTTCTTCAGCTTCATAGCCACCACGTAGACCTGAGGAAGTCATGACCAGTAGTAGCAGAAGTAGTAATAACAGATAATTCTCCTCAGTTTTATTCAGTTGAGTGAAGTGAATAGTAAAGGTGTGGAGTTTAAGTGTGAGGAATGTGACTGTGGCTCCTGGAGATGTTAAATAAATGAAAACCACTATTTAGTCTATGATTTTATTTGCTGATGAACGCGTGTGGGGTGTAGTCGTGCGGTCGTCACCTCGGCCCAGGCCTTCAGCACGGCCAGTTTCTCCATGGTGGTGGCGCTCTCGCTGTACAGCTGGCTGGACGAGCCTTTACCCGCCTGCACTTTGTCCAGAGAAGACACCAGCAGGTTGTGGACGCGGCGCAGGTCGTTCAGGTCGCTCACTACGCCGCTGCCGATCCAGGCACTGCACACCTGAGACACAGGACGGAGACGGACTTATTTATATTAATCTTAAGCTTCGGAGCTTTAAAATCTTAACTTTTTTTAACAAGTGAGGACTGACGCTCTCTCTCCCTCTCTCGCTTTACCTGGCAGGCCTTGGCCGTGATGTCAGAGGGCGTGTCGGGGGAGAAGGCGGGTCGGAGAGCTGCACCAACCTGAAGGCGAAAAAAAAAACCCAAACATTAAAAGGTTTCTATTAACGCACTTGTTCTAATACGTTATCGTTTCTATAGTAACGGCTCATTCACAGGGACTTGCGAGGGATAATTTAAACCTGATTACGATCTAGAAACTTCCGTAATCGTGACGATGAAGTCGAACTCACGTTGGCCTGGTACTGTTCTAAGATCACATGACCAGGAAACTCCGGCTCGGGCACCGAGGCAAATTTCTTAATGATGTCCTCGAGAGCCTGCAGGCCGGCCATGCGCAGCTGGTGACTGTGATCCGTGGCGGCCATGAAGGCCATCCGGATGAGATCGGACAGATGCAGCACCAGCAGATCACCTTGAAGGAAAACGATCGAAGCGGTAAGAAAATCCGTATACAGAGGAGCCGGCGTGTTTCAGCGATCGAGCATCGCTACGTCCTCACCTTTAGGGTTTTTGGCTTTGGCGGTCCGAGCTGCAGCCAGGTCGAAGTGCGTTTTGTCTGCGTTTTCGCACAGGTGGATGATACGGCAGAGGCAGTCGGCGGCGAACACACGAGTCACCCAGCGCGGGGCGACGGACGGCTTCGACTTGTCGTCCTCACCCAGCCCTCTGAACATGATGTCATCGTCCATCTCATCCTTCTTCTCAGAGTCTTCCTCCTCTTTCTCCACCTCGAACGCCACGGCGCCTCCGACCTCTGAGAGAGAGAGAGAGAGCGAGAGAGAAAGAGATACAAACATCAGGTTATAAAAGAAATACGTTTGATCAAAAGTAAACGATTTGTGGGCGTGTGCGTGTGTGTACAGACATTAAATGAGATGATGTTTGACACCGTTGCTAGGCGACCAGTGATAAACGTGTACCTGTGCTGGCAGCGAGGACGTCCTTGCACAGTTTGAGCCAGTGTGAGAGTTTGCCCACGGCCAGAGAGGACAGCATGTGTCCCAGCGTGTCGTGGATGTCCGAGCACAACTTCCTGTCCGTCTCGCGGTCCAGCATTCCGAACAGGACGCCCTCCAGCCCCGTCTCGCCGATGTTCAGGTCTAGAGCAGTGTAGAGACTGTTAATATTTACTCTCCACAAATACGCATTTTATTATCTATTAACAAAACAAATTTTTAGCTGGTTGAAAAGTCTGGGTTCGTGTAAGGTTCAAAATTTTGTACACCCCCCACTTTATATGAATCATTTTAATTAAAAAGACGTTTATAACGTTAACCTGTCAGATAAAACGTCAATATTCAAAAGGTATCAAACGGTATTCTACTGGTTGGTGAAATAAAAACGGCAAATCTTTGGACCCTGCAGCACACAGCATCCCGAATTGGTTCTGTTTGTGAATGTGTTTCCCGTTCAAACAGGAAGTCAGCGTTGGGACGTACTGATAGCGGCGTTGTCCTTGTTGTCTCCAGCCTTCTTGGCGAGGCTCATGGCGTACTCGCACACCTCCGCCGCCTCTCTCTGGACCAGCTGCCTCAGACACGCCACGGCCGCACGCCGCAAAAGCAGGTGAGAACTGCACAGGTGCACCTACACACACACACTTATACATTACACTTACAATATCTATTTACACACAAACTACAATACAAATGCAATCCATCCTTCCACGTGCACACACTCGATTAGCCAAAACACACACAGTAGCCATGACGAGTCTTACACAGAGACAGGGCACCAGGCTGGACAGGTTGACGTGGCGCGGTGCGAACATGTGCAGCTGCTGGAGGCACGAGATGGCGGCCGCCTGCACCAGCGAGTCGGAGTGATCCTGCATGATGGCGCAGCCGACCAGACACGACGAGCGGATGGTCGAGATAGTCACGCTGTTACCTGCGCGCAAAGAAACACAGCGAAAGGAGGAGGGATTTCAGAACCGTTAAAAAAAAATGAAACGTTATAACCCAGAGTGTACATGATATTTTAGTCTTTTCCGCCGACCTGACACGCTGCACTAGTGTAGAATATACTAGTTAAGCTAGAAAACTAGACAAACTTCTCCATCCGTCTACCTCTGAAAAGCGAAAATGTGATTAATATGGAAAATAACAAAACATTAGCCAGGCTTGGGGTCGTAAAAAATTCAGAATTTACCTCAAAAGTGATCAAGTCGTAAATAAAAAGCCGCTCGATATCGTCACGCGAGAATAAACTTTATTTCTGGCTCGTCGTTGTGGTGCTTACCCTGGAGCTCAGGGCCGACGGTGGTGATGAGGGCTCCGAGGCAGCGGCCCAGGCACTGGTGCACCTCAGTGTGTGAGGGGGGGACGGTGAGGAGCAGAGTCAGCACCAGAGACAGAGTCGGCTCCACGTAGCCCCGATACATCGGGCCGCTCGAGTCCACGATCAGAGCCAGAGAATGCAGAGCCCACGTCTGCAACACACACACACACACACGGCCCAACCATCATTCCTCACATAATGTTCCTACTGAAGGCTCTAACGTATCTGTTCTAGCTAAAAACTGAAGCTCACGATTTACCAAGCTAGCGACTGACCGCTCTATACGGAGAACCTAACGTGGGAAATGAGACGGGACCGTCCGGAACACCAACGTATTCCTCAGATGTGCTGATAAAAAAACGTCAATGTTGGAACATTTTGCCCTTCTTTATCAGTGAATACTATAAAAGTGGAATCTTCTTAAACAGGCTTTGGTAGAACTTAAAAAAAACAACAACAACAACAACAACAAAAAAAAAAACGAACACAGCTGTTGATTTTAGCCGCTCATCTAAGCTCAGGATTTTATTGCAGACCTGTGATCTCTCACCTGGACCTCATGAGAGGTGGCGTCCTGCGCCAGGGCGAGCAGGATGCTGACGCTGGTCTTGAGGTGCTGACCCGAACCGATGCCACCCACGTAGCGGTGCAGGCAACCCAGAGCCAGAGAGTGGCCGGTTCTGGAGACGACGTCTCGAGCAGACTTTAGCCTGTTGGAAAAAAAATTCAGCTTTTAAAATGCACGCAAACACCAACCACCACCACCACCACCACCAGCACCTGAACAAGAGTAACGTGTTGCATGAATGCTTAAATATCACCAGAACTCGCACTGTCAAGTCTGGACTCACATCCATTACTATGTATAGTCATGTAAAAGAGGAAATTTGAAAAACATTATCAGTGTTGTAACACAATTATGGAAATATTGTAATATCATGTTGGGATACATGTTTACGTTTCTTTGCACTGGCTGAAAATACACATTTTTATTCATAATCTGTAAGCTATGGCCTGAGCAGTTTTTACTTGTCGAAGCTGTGCTGAGCCATGCTGGCGATAAACGTGGCCTCTCCGACGACCTGCGCCATGCGGCCCAAGGCTTCGCCCGCAGCACAGCGCAGGATGGGGTTGGGGTTATCGAGAGCTCCCATCACTAGGGCCAGGGCCGACTTCCGCACCTCCTCGGGGCCCAGAGTGCTCTTATTCTCAGCCAGGCCCTGCACACGCATATCACAAAAGTCTCAGAAATATAGAAAAACAAAATAATTAGCTAATAAATATTAAGCAAATGTAATATTCCAAGCATAGCTTGAACAAGCATATGTTCATAAGTCAGTTTATGCAGTCTGCAACGTACTTCTTTCAGGGCAAGGAAAAAAGTCGGCTCATGAATAAAAGGCATAAATTTCACTTCTTTGGTTAAGAGGCACGAGTCAGTCAACATGCGAGTCTCTAACTCGACAGTCCAACTCAACTCGACTCTCTAACTCGACTGTCTAAGTCGACGTGATTCACTTCCTCGACTCTCTAGCTCCACTCGACTCGACAGCTCAACTCTCTGACTCGACAACTCGAAAACTGAACTCTCTGACTCGACTCAACCTTCTAACTCACTTGACATGACATGCTAACTCACTCGGCTCGACTCTCCGACTCCACTCGACTCTCCGAGTCGACTCTCCGACTCCACTCGACTCTCCAAATCGACTCTCCGAATCCACTCCACTCCACTCTCTGACTCAACTCCACTCTCCGACTCCACTCTGTAACTTAACCCTCTAACAGTGGTGTTCCTCAAACGCTCCTCGTTTTGATTTACCTTCAGGGCACTCAGCACGGCGGTGAAGATGTTGAGCTGCACAGCCTGCTGTCGCACTCCTTTGGCCTGTTTAATGCACTCAGCAAAGTGATCCAGCATCTGGAGCCTGAAGAACACATCAGACAATTCAATGCATTTGTTAAGCTAGCTAGCTGATTTTACAGCAGTACGTGTAAACTGCGACCTTATCCACACACGGATGACACATTTGTCCAAAGCACATATTTCAAAATAAATCCGTGTACACCCTCACTAACACTAATACGCACTAATAACTTTTATCTATGACGGTGCCCGGACACTGACTGCGACTGATGACAGTATAATCACTTGCCACTAGGGGGCGATTTCTGGAAAAGGCGTTTTTCTCATTTTTCGCAGTTTCACCTGTGTTTGAAGGAGACGTGAGGGAAGACGACACCGAAAAGAGCCACTGAGGCGTCGATGACAGACACTCCAAGCGGCAGCGGCCCGGGGACGGCCTCACCTACGGGAACTCGCAGATAGATAGAGGAGGGGTCGTGCTCCAGGGCGCCGCTGCCTGAGGCACTGTTAGGCTGCAACTGATAAAACACACATACGTGAGCATTTTAACCCTTTAAAACGCAGTTCAGAATACGTCTGAAGCACGTAAACCAGGATTAGATATGATCAGACACTAGACCTTAATTTATAGCAAGAAACACATTTCCATAAGAAATAAAGTCATTTTCTGTTTCACCTGGTCTTCGATGGACTTGTGATCCGTCTCTTGCAGCCACGAGCCCATGAGGACGCTGTCGTCATAGTGACATAGTGAACGCAGCAGGGACGTGGTAGTGTTGGACGAATTATCCGTCAGAGTGAACTCGGCCACCAGCTCCCTCAGCAGAGCGCTGAAACTACCTGCTCGTCATCATGTACAACAACAACAACAACGTTTATGAATTTGATGAATCCACAGGTGGACGTGAAACAGCTGAGGTGACTCGTGGATCTAAATTCCATACAGCCAACACCGAATTTAGTAGTGGTATACATCAGAAACAGACACGCACTTCAGGAGCAAGGTGAGAATTCACACGGTGGACTTGCCTTCGTATGTTTTGGGAGGAAGGAGGGCCAGGATGTCGTAGAGTCGGAGTCGTACCATCGCTGCGCTGGCCTTCAGGTGAGCACCATGAACCTTTATAACTGCAGGAACGCTGGAAATAAAGTGACCCATCAGTACAAACTACCCCCTGAACCCAAACCATAATCAGGACAACTACCTCTGTATCCCAAACCTTAATCAGGACAACTACCCCCTGAACCCAAACCATAATCAGTACAACTACCTCTGTATCCCAAACCTTAATCAGTATAACAACCCCCTGATCCCAAATCTTAATCAGTACAACTACCCCCTGAACCCAAACCATAATCAGGACAACTACCTCTGTATCCCAAACCTTAATCAGGACAACTACCCCCTGAACCCAAACCATAATCAGGACAACTACCTCTGTATCCCAAACCTTAATCAGGACAACTACCCCCTGAACCCAAACCATAATCAGTACAACTACCCCCTTATCCCAAACGATAATCAGGTCAACTACCCCCTGAACCCAAACCTTAATCAGGACAACGACCCCCTGATCCCAAACCTGAATCAGGACAACTACCTCTGTATCCCAAACCTTAATCAGGACAACTACCCCCTGAACCCAAATCTTAATCAGCACAACTACCCCTGATCCCAAATCTTAATCAGTACAACTACCCCTGATCCCAAATCTTAATCAGTACAACTACCCCCTGAACCCAAACCATAATCAGCACAACTACCCCTGATCCCAAATCTTAATCAGTACAACTACCCCCTGAACCCAAACCATAATCAGCACAACTACCCCTGATCCCAAATCTTAATCAGTACAACTACCCCCTGAACCCAAACCATAATCAGCACAACTACCCCTGATCCCAAATCTTAATCAGTACAACTACCCCCTGAACCCAAACCTTAATCAGTACAACTACCCCCGATCCCAAACCATAATCAGTACAACTACCCCGATCCCAAACCTTAATCACTACCCACCTAATAAATAAAACTTTTATTTTTTATTTCTAAAATCAGATATACAAAACTGTAATGGTGAATGTGAGGCATTAGTTAATATTAGACTAATGTTAGCTTTTGTAAAAACACTTACTGAGCCATCATGGTCATGGCGCATTCAATAGGAGTCATGAGTCGCCGGATCACGTCCTCAGTGAGAAGCTCGGGACAGTGAGCCACGAAACTCCGCATGGCTGACAAGAGAAGGTAAGAAATCATGCCATACTTTGTAGTTATGCGCAAGTTGGTCGCTGTTATCACTCAAGTTATAGCAACCGGAAACACTCTTAGCCACTGTAAATAGTCATTCCCTCTCTTTCATTTGATGCGCTGAAAATTAATTAATTAATTAAGTAACTTAACATCTTCTGACCAATCAGAATCCAGAATTCAACGATTCATAATTTACGACAGAACGTCAGAGCAATGATGTCTGGAGTTTCACCCAGAACACCACTACGTTAATGACCTAATAAGCATGTTCGTGACATTTTCAGGATTTCTAGTAGCTAGTAGCTAGCCAAAGCTAATTAACGTGTGCGATTACCACAGAGTGCTCCAGCTCGGCCCTCCAGCGTCACCTGCCAGGTGAAGGAGTCTCCTCTGGCCTTCTCCGCCTCCAGCTCCTTCTGAGAGCGAGGGAACACATTCCTCCACAGAAGTAGCATCTTAGGCAGGTGGTAGCGCACCAGAGAGGAGCCTGAGCACACAGACAGGTAGTTTAATAACACACCGTTACATTCTGAACTACAGTGTCACTACAGCTTCACAGCTGAAACCAGACCTAGTGCACATCCTATTCATTATCCATTTATAACCTAATTATACTGCGTTTATATTGCTGGAATAAAAAATCGTGACTGTGGAGATGTTTCAAAGACTGCACAAAATATACAATCTCATTCCCTACCTAAATCTGATCAGTATCTCAAAACCAGATACAATACATCGGACTGGAAGCAGAGGATTAGACATTGAAATTCTGCACTGAATCATTGAAGTTGTACAATGAAACTTTGAAAGAAAGAAACGTAAATGAGAGAAAGAAGGAAAATAAAGAATGAGAGAGAGACAGAAAAAGAGAGATCAAAAAAGAAAGAAAGAAAGTAAATGAGAGAAAGAATGGAAAGAGAGAGAGAAAGAAAGAAAGTCAACAGGAGAAAGAATTAAAGGAATGAAAGAGAGAGAGGGACAGAAAAGTAAATTAAACGAAAGGATGAGAGAGAGACAGAAAGAGATCGAAAGAAAGAAAGAAAATGAAAAGAAAAGATGAGCGAGACAGAAGCAGATCAAAAGAAAGAAAGAAAGAAAATGAAAAGAAAAGAAAGGATGAGAGAAAGACAGAAATTTCAAAAGAAAGCAAATGAAAAGAAAGGATGAGAGACAGACAGAAAGATCAAAAGAAAGAAAGAAAGAAAATGAAAAGAAAGGATGAGACAGAAAGAGATCAAAAGAAAGAAAAAAAATGAAAAGAAAAGATGAGAGAGAGACAGAAAGATCAAAAGAAAGAAAGAAAATGAAAAGAAAGGATGAGACAGAGATCAAAAGAAAGAAAATGAAAAGAAAGGATGAGAGAGACAAAGATATCAAAAGAAAGAAAGAAAATGAAAAGAAAGGATGAGACAGAAAGAGATCAAAAGAAAGAAAAAAAATTAAAAGAAAAGATGAGAGAGACAGAAAGATCAAAAGAAAGGAAAAAAAATGAAAAGAAAGGATGAGAGAGAGACAGAAAGAAAGAAAATGAAAAGAAAGGATGACACAGAAAGAGATCAAAAGAAAGAAAAAAATGAAAAGAAATGATGAGAGAGAGACGGAAAGGTCAAAAGAAAGAAAGGAAATGAAAAGAAAGGATGAGAGAGAGACAGAAAAAGATCGAAAGAAAGAAAGTAAATGAAAGAAAGAAAGAAATAAAGAAAGTAAATGAAAGAAAGAAAGAAAGAAAAAGTAAATGAAAGAAAGAAAGAAAGAAAGAAAGTAAATGAAGGAAAGAAAGAAAGAAAGAAAGTACATGAAAGAAAGGAAGAAATAAAGAAAGTACATGAGAGAAAGAACCAGAAGTGGTTTTAATTGCGTTATTGATTGATTTTAAACCGGATATAAACACGGAGTGAACTGAACTCTGGTGATATATTTTTATGGCGTGACAGCATGCAGGTAGTCGAGCTGTGGAACTAAACACTGTCTCACAACAGCACCAGATGTTCAGATGTCCTTCATTGGCATGTAAACGCTCTGAAAGAACAGCAGCAGTGAGCAGCACTGACACGTATAAGGTACAGAAGCACCTCATCTCTGTACTGCTTCATGTATACAGTCCAGTTTATTTATTAATTTAACTCCTGAAGAGAAGCAGGTGATCAGCGAGGTTTACCTAAAGTCATGAGCGCTCCCAGGAGCAGCCACCCGGCCTGCGTACGGTGCAGAGACAGACGGCTGTTCTGGGCCGCAGAGCGCAGAAGATCCTCCGCTATGCTCACCACCATCTAAAATAATCATCGCAACCAGCCACAAGATCAACACCTGGGTAATGCAGGACTAAAATGAATAAATGCATGAGTGAAAAAATTCTCACACACACATACACACCTTGCCCTTGGAGTGAGGAATACCCAGCGGACACTGGTGCACCGCGCCCAGCAGGGCGGCCATGGCGAAGCTGTATCCGCTCACGGCTTCGGGCGAGCTCTTCAGGGCGTTGATGCGCTCGGCGCAGCGGTCCAGCAACGGAGTCAGCTGATTGGGCAGCGCCACGGCAACGCAACGCAGGCACCAGGCCGCCGCTAGACGAGCCGCCATGCTGGGATGAAGGAGCACCGACATCACCGTCTCCAACAGACCTGCGGCGTAAATGCGGGGTTTCACGTATTAACACTTACATACAGAATTAAAACAGTGTCACGCTGTTATAGGAAAATAATCAACGACGGCATGACGCGATGGATGCCTCTCATACGACGACGCCCTCGACCTGCTTTACAATTTTTTCCTGCGTTAAAGAACGAGTGCGCTTTTTATCCGTTTGTTGTTGCAAGACGATCCGCCAACAGCCTCATTTCTTTCTCTCTCTGGAGAGGTCAAGAATGTCTTTTTAGTCAAGATCTGTGTAATAAACAAGCCTCTGTAATAGCTGTATGTTGATCCACTCAGCTAACACGGGAGTGGTGTAAGTATTTTTACTGTCCAGCAGAGGTCAGTCATTTTCGCTTTCGCTGTCTCCTCTCGCAAAAGCTACGTTCTGCACTTCATTACGAGATCTGCTTCACCAAGAGGATCAGGTGACTAATATTACTAAATCTAAGACTAATCTTACCTAACGCGCTCTTAAAATATAACGAGCGTGCACTGGGCCCATTAGCGCCGGATCACAAGGACCGACACGCGGTATGTGTAATATGGTTACACGACCACATTATAACAGTTAACATAGCCCTTCTGCGGCTTTCAAACGACACCAGCGCCATGCCACTGCGATCTACAGCACCTGAGAAAGAGGCTGCGGAAGGCGGGCATTTTAGCCGATTTTGGAGCTCTATTTAATTTCTGGTTAAACTGATGCCTTGGGCGCTGCTACGGAGCTCACTATGACTCACAGCTCAGACACAATAACGTGTTTTTCTTACCGATGGAAGGCTCCTGGATCAGGGGCGCCGCCGTAGCACTGAGACTCTGCACCAGGCTGCCCAGCTCTTTAAGGGCACACACCATCACGTGCTGACTGGCAGAGACGTCGGCCGCGGTGCCCTTGCTCTCCCCGCTGCTGTCGCTCACCACCGCCTCTGTGACCCCAAACACGCGGCACGGGAAGAACAAAAACGGGAGGTTTTGAGTCTCCTCTATTCAACATCGCAGGTCTGGAATTCATGTCTCTATTCAAATCTATAATCAGGTATTACAATGAATCAAGAGATCGTTTTCATTTCTCTCCAGTCAGTTTACATTATTCTGCCGTTCACCGTTTAGACCCAGTGTTCATAATGCTTCCTGCATGCATTATAACATGTTACGAACATGTCCATAGTTCATTATATATGTACGTCCATATGACCAAAGAAAATGTTCCGTATATTTCGTATTTATCGTATTGTAAAGGCGGTGAAGGGTAGAATAATGTAAGGTGAAAGAACGAGGTTTGATCTTTTAGCTCAAAGCAATCACAGAGTAAGAGTCCAACAGAAAAATCACACAAAATGTCTTCGAACAACAAATAAGAAAGAAATCAAAGCAAAGAGCAGCTAAAATGTGCGCACATGTGGGCGGGGATTCGTTTCAGTGTGAAATCTGGCTGGATGAAATGCTGTCACACGCTACGTATTATTCAGTATAACGTAGTCCATCCATCCGGGTTATCGTCCACAGCTAGGAGTAAGATACTAAATACCATCTCACCAAACCTGGCTTAGTCACCACGGTAACAACAGTGGATAAATCCGCTACATTTTAAAATGACAGTAAAATGACTAATAAATAAATAAATTTATAAATCATAATAAAACTAGTTTTTTAACCGAGTATTCTGTTCTACTGCGTATTCTTAAAAACGCTTTATTATACACCTCGGGGTTTAATAAACATATCTTGCTTTTAGAAAGTTTTACGTGTTATAATTTTTTTGTTTATCGTCAGATTTAGTAGACTATTGAAGAATAAATTTGATTATTAACTCAATTTGGCTTTAATGAAATAACTTTAAGATATAAATTTAACATGTGGAAAAAAACCTGATGTAAAATCCAGTTTTATAAAAAAAAAAAAAAAAAATTATTATTAAAATGTTTTAAATAAATTGTTTTTATTTTGTTAATTTTTTCCCCATTTGTTTAGGTTTTGTTTTTATTTTATTTTGGTATTTTTTCCTGTATTGATTTTGTTTTCTTTGTTGTCATTTTATTTTGTTTTTATTTGGTTATTATTTTTTGGTTTTGTTTCTGTTTTTATTTTATTTGTTATTTTGTTTTTGTTTTATTTTGTTTTCATTTTGTTTTTATTGTCTTTTTATTATTATTGTGTTTTAATGTATTTTTTTATTTGATTTTGTTTATTTTACTTGGTTTAGTTTTGATTTTTTTTTTTTGTTTGTTTTTATTTGTTTCTGTTTGTATTTGGTTTTATTGTTTATTTTTTTCCTGTATTTGTTTTGTTTTGTTTATTTATTTATTTCTTTTTGGTTATATTTTTGTTTTGTTTGAATTTTTTATTTGATTTTGTTCTATTTTTTGTTTCTTTTTTGTTTTTATTTTACTTGGTTTGGTTTAGTTTTTTGTTTTTATTTTTGGTTTTATTGTTTCGTTCCGTTCCTGTCGTACTTCTTCGGGTCCGGTGTGTCCCTAATTTCAGTTTTAGTCAAGAATCTTCATCTCGGCGCATCGCAGGCTTTAAGCGACGATCATCAGGCAGCAAGAAATTATTCATTTGACCACCAAAAACTACAAATTCACAAAATTTACCCGGTTTTCCACCTTTCCATAAAAAAACACGCCTACTTGATGGTGATCTATAACTTTGACTGTCTGTGTGTGTGTGTGTGTGTGTGTGTGTGTGTGTGTAATAGTGACAGCATGACATGAGCCATATATAAAAGATTGGAAGAGCAAAGCTAATAAAATTTGGGGAAAATAAACATCCAAACCACCTCAATCAGGATTAACAAACAAAAAGAGAGAGACACACAAAGAACAAAAAACAAACCTATAGTACTTACTCTGCAGTGCTCTGAACCTGGACATTTCCCCCCCATTTTGCTCCTTACCCACTGCCCTCATCTGCTTGCTGATGGCCTGGCAGATGTCCTTGGCGGCGGCGATCTGAGCCTTCTCGCCCAGCAGGGCACCGAGTGTGGCGCGCAGGGCGAAAGAGACGCAGCGGCGTGAGTACACCGCCTCCACGTGGCTCTGCGTGGCACGCGGGTGAGCGACCAGCTCCAGCAGGTGGCTGAGGAAGGTGGCGAAGTTACGCTCCAGCCACTGACCGCCCAGCACCGTCACGAACACCACGTACGCCTGCGGGACCGACCGAGACGCACAAACACACACGGCATGACTTCAGAGAAAATACTTCTGCAGATTTACCCTCACTACCTTGTCTAATTTTTCAGTATCAGCATTGGATCGGATCGGATTGTACCAGATCGGACCGAAACGACACGATTCCGCATGCGAGCGTGGATGTTTATCCCCGAGTAGCGTTCCGGCTGGCTCACCTCAGTGACTCCTACGCGCACCTCCCTGCTGACGGACGCACCTCCCTTCAGCATCTCTCCGCCGCTCTTCAGGAAGCCGGATCCGCCGCGCAGGAAGCCCGTGGCCATCAGCTCGAAGACCTCGTCGAGTGTAGCGCGCTTTACGTTCTGTCTCATAACTAACACAAGAAAATAAAGAGAAGAAATAAACAGATATAGCAGCAGATCGTTCTTCATCCTCCTGAAATCTAAACGACACTCTGGAGCTGTAAACGAAGATGGTGATGATGATGATGATGATGATGATGATGATGATGATTATGATGACCTGCAGCTTGTTTGGCCATGAGCGCGGTGGCCATGACGGTCCCCAGCAGTTTGGACACGGCCACGCGTACTCCGTACGTGGAACCCTCGAGAGCTTTAAAACACAGAGTGGCCACGTTCTCCAACTCCGCTGTCCACATGAACACAGCCTCGTTCTGCAGCTCCAACAAACACTACAGAGAGAGAGGTGGAGAGAGAGGGGGGGAGCGCAGGAGAGAGAGAAAGGGGGAGAGAGAGGTGGAGACACAGAGAGAGAGAGAGAGAGAGAGAGAGAGAGAGAGAGAGAGAGAGAAAGGGGGAGAGAGAGGTGGAGACACAGAGAGAGAGAGGGGGGGGGGAGTGTGTGAGGCAGAAAAGAGGGGGGAGAGCAAGAGAGAGAAATAGAGAGAGAGTGAGGGAGAGAAAGGGGGAGAGAGCAAGAGAGAGAAATAGAGAGAGAGTGAGGGAGAGAAAGGGGGAGAGAGCAAGAGAGAGAAATAGAGAGAGAGTGAGGGAGAAAGAGAGGGGGGAGAGAGGGGAGAGAGAGAGGAAGAGAGAGAAAAAGGGGGGGGGTGGGAGAGAGAGAGAGAGAGAGAGAGGGGAGGGGAAAGAAAGAGAGAGATAGAAACAGAGAGAGATAGACACACAGGGGGAGTTCATGTCCAGTACTGTCTAAACCAATATGAGAAATCTATTGTGTTAATCTATCCATCCATCCACCTATCTGTCTATCCACCAATCTATCAATCCATCATCTATCTGTCTATTCTTCATCCATCCTTCTCTCTATTGTTATATCTATTGTGTTGCCTTAGAACTTTGATCTATCCATCCATCCCGCTACCTATCTATCATCCATCCATCTGTCAATCTATCCATCTACCCATCCATCATATAATTACTCTACGTCAGTTATTTCTGTTTTAAAGCATCTCAATTGCTGAAATGCTTCGAGATTACGTCGGAGTCAAATTCAGACGATTAAACAAAGTAAAATCCAGTTATTTATTTATTTATTCCTTCAGTGGGTAAACACTTGAGCCGAGTAAGAGAGGAAGTTAAAGGGAGACGATAAAGAGGTGGAAGTCGAGTCCCGACCTTCGCCACGGCGCAGCGCACGGCCATGGACCGGTCTGTGAGGAGAGAGCGGGCGTTTTTATAGATGTCTCTGTGGCAGGATGCGGCTGCAGCTCCGAGACCGCTCAGCACCTTCTGCAGGCTCAGGAGGATCTCACCTCGACCCTGGGACTGCCAAACACACACACAGACACGAGTCACACTAACTACACACACATAGCACAACATTTATCTGTCTTCAACACTGTAGACTCGTTTAGGTTCAGATTCACAGAGTCATTTAATAGAGAAACTTTTTTTTTTCTTTTTAAATCACCATAAAATTGAAAAGTTTCGTCATCGTTACGGATCATAAATTAGTTTCGTTTTCCGTTTTTCAGTTTGCAAATAAAATTCCCGTCACCAGCAACTGAACGAAAGTAATGACTCCGTAAAACGATACTGATTCGTTCACCTGATTGACTCGATCCAAAACACTGAATCATTTGCAAACAAAACAAAACAAAAAAAACATCCAGAGTGTTTATTCCTTATAGAAAAGATTCAACAACAACTCCCCCCACCCCCACCCCCCCCACACACACGCGCGCGCACACACACACACATCCATAAAAGTATCATCAGATCACCTTCAGCAAAAAGCTGTTGTAAATCTGATTCTTTTTTAATACTTTTTTTTGTTTGATTTTTTTTAAATTAAGTTTCTCGTTAAATTTAAGCCGATAAAATTAGCTGATTTTGTCCCGCGGATATTTTTTTTTACGAGTCGTGTATAAAACTGGTCATGAGCACGAGCGAGAAATCCAGTAAGAAGCTCTGACTCTGGAGGGGTTTGTCGTGGAGCCGTGTGGTTATTTCGCGTTACCTCGGCGTTCTTTAGGGCTTTCAGGAGGTTGTTGATGGTTTCCGGGAAAGAGCTGCCCAGCATACGTCCCATTCTCTCGTAAAACGCACCGACACACGCCACCGCAGCCCTGAACCAGACAAAACAAAACAAACATGAGAAGAAAAAAAAACACAGGGAAAGGACTGCTTTTATACCGAGTGGGAGTGCAGCAAGGCGGGGTCATACGGCAATTCCCAAAATTAAATAAATAAATAAATAAATAAATACAAGAACGAATAAACTGAGAAACGTTTCAGAATGCAAAGATCTGACGTGACGGGAAGATTTTCTAACTGTAATTTTATCCGTGGAAAATAAAAGTCAAAAGTTTGTGGACACTCGACTGAAATCTTTCTCATGATGTTAAAACCTTTTGATCTGAACTTCTGTGATTAAACGTGTGAAAACGTATTCGTTTCTTTCATCAGAAAAATAACATTTTATTTACCAAAATTTTTTGGGTGATGTAAGGTGAAGTGAGGTGACGTGAAGCGACGTGAGGTGAAGTGAGGTCGTGAGGCGATGTGAGGCGAAGTGAGGCGACGTGAGGTGAGGCGACGTGAGGTGAGGTGAGGTGACGTGAGGTGAAGTGAGGTGAAGTGAGACGACGTGAAGCGACGTGAGGTGAAGTGAGGTCACGTGAGGCGATGTGAGGCGAAGTGAGGCGAGTGAGGTGAGGCGACGTGAGGTGAAGTGAGGTGACGTGAAGCGACGTGAGGTCACGTGAGGCGATGTGAGGCGAAGTGAGGTGACGTGAGGTGAGGTGAGGTGAAGTGAGACGACGTGAGGTGAGGTAAACTCACAGTTTGGTGGGCAGGTAGGCCGGAGTGTCATCTTTGTTCTTGATGATATCGTTGCACTTGTCCAGGGTCTGGAAGACGGTGAAGGTGTCGCCGATGCTGTACAGCGTGGCCAGGTTTTTAGCCAGCAGCTTCCGTGTCGGAGGTCCCGGGTTGCTGCTGATTAAACCGGTGAGCTGCTCCACCAGCTTTTTTTGCTTTTCCTTCACATCGACCTGCTCAACAACAACAAGACTTTTATGTCCTCCTGAGTTCTACAGTTTCTCTGTACAACATCACACAGACAAACCGCACAATTTGATCGGCTCCCTATCGGATGCGATCGTGAAGGGGGCTGAGAACCATCTGATCTTATCACATGAAGAACGTAATGAGAGTTTATTAGGGTTACGACTGGGCACTAACGATACGACATATACGAGACATAACCCCGTACCCCGCTTTATCGACACAAACAAAACAAGACATTTCATTTGTACTGAAACGTGAAGAAGAAGAACAGTACATCAGGGCCTTTGTTTTGTGCCGTAACGTTTTCTTCTGACAAGATTACGTTACGTTAAGCACGCTTCGAGACAGATCCGGTCCAGTTCGAAAGTATTGGAGCAGCAAGGCCACTTCTGTATTGGCCCAAAACTGTATACGGTACCATAACGGAGACGAACCGTATGTCGATACATGAAATTCTGGAGGGAACGTCGGACGGCGTGGCGTGGCGTAACGACGTGTGCCGTTAATCGATCGAAGTTCTATAACGTGTAAAACGGGAACATGAAAGGAACATCCTAAAAGCAGCTCATGTAAACACCTTAATCAGAATATTGTCTTATTCAGAGAAGGTCAATATATATTTTTTTATTTTTAAAGGTAAGCAACAACAGGAAGTAACTTTTTCCACAACTATAAACGGATGAAAACGATGACACGTCGATGTTTAAGTATCTCGTCGCACCTTGTTGGCAGCTATGAGGACCTTGTTGAGGAAACGAAGCCACTCGAATATGAAGACCGGCCTCTTGGCCTCGGTGATCTGGGCCAAAGCGTCTTCATTAAGCAGCAGACTGTGTGCCAGCTCCATGGGCGGGCACTAAACGGGCAATCGAGGGGTTTCTTCTGTACGCAGGACTCCTCCGCTCAGCCGGCTGATCGCTGGAACAAATATACAATAACGAATATAAATCTTACGACGCCTATGATGACTCGAAAGAACAATCACACACAAATAAAGTGAGTCTCGTGCTCAAAATATTCATTTTATGGCCTTAGTGAAAGGATGTATGATCTTAAATGAATCTTCAATCTCTCTTTATGCATACTACCTTACTAACTAAGCCTAATACAGTAAGCTTAAAAGATTTTAGTACGCTTAGTATTAAATATCCCTGCATAAAACTGAATAAACTAGTACGCGGACACGTCTCAAATACAGCCCTAGTGCACGCGTAGTGCGCTAGATAGCGTGCGCGAGCCGTTATCTTACACCCGAGAGATAGTGCACTCGTACAGGGTGGACAGAACTATTTAGGATACAGCCTAGGGTATAGTTGACAGATCTGTATATAACCGTAGCTGTGCCGAGGGTCTACTAACGTAGACAAACGAGATGAACAGATTTATGATCAGAAAATGAAACTTGTCGTCCTTTTCTCGATATGTAGCTGACACAAATGTTATGTCTCGGCTAGCCTAGCCGTTAAGCAATACAGGAACTGACAGAAGGCTAACAAGCTAACTTCCGAGTACCTTCAATTAAAAAAATCAAACAAAATGGCGGACGCTGGGATAAATATCCAGGGGCTTTTTTTTAGGTGTTTACCGTCGTAAATGTTTAACAAATTCGTCATGTTACAGTTTATTACAGACAGAATTAAGGAACTGACAAGCTACCTGATGTTGTTCTCACCTGATGTTGTTCTGCTAGCCGTGTGTTGCTAAGCTAACTAGCAAAGTCCCCTCAGGAAGAAGGAATGATTTCAAAATAAAAGCATGAACGAGTAATCATAATAACAACAACAACAACAATAATAATCTTCTTCATAATTAACAAAAAATATTCTATTATATATATACACAACAATATACAACAAGTATATACAACAATAATAATCTTCATAATGTTTGTAATAATTGTATAATAATTGTAATAGTGGTAGTATATGTGTAGAAAAAGTAGCTATTAGGGCTGATTACTTCTGATTTTGTTTGGCTTTGTGTTATTATATAAATAGAAATAAATCTATAATTTAAGTGTTATCTAAACATTACAGTCCAGTACACTGTGCACATGACACTTAAGGTCATTATGACTAATAGACAAACAAATACATTTCACACGAGTAAAATCCTATCAGCTTTATCAGTGAATCAGCATTAAAACAACTTTTATAAAAGACTAAAACACAAAAATGGAAGAAAGTGGCGTGATTCGAGAAGGAAATCTTGGCCGTATCTCCAAATCCGATGCACAAGTTGGAATGCAATGACTAAATACAGGCAAAAAAACTTTCCACTGGTACATATAAGGCACACATCATCATAATCATCATCAAACATCTAGCTGAGATCACTTTCCAGTGAATTTCACAATCACCATATCTGTCCTTTTTACCTTGAATTCGTTTGTTTACACAGTCATCCACATACAGAGCTAAATCAGTGGCCTCAGACTCCACATCAGTGCTCTGAAATTTACTATAAATATAATGGCGTACACCCTGGACAGAGCGCCAGCCCATCGCAGGGCGCATGTTAGTTAGCATGGCGCTGGCAAAAGCACTACAAAATCACACAATCGTATACAGACGGATGCCGATACTGATGTGTGAGATACTAACTTGTTGTGGGTTCTTCTTAAGCCGGCTATAGCCCTGGAAGATGACTGGTGAATTCACACATCATCACTTTCTGTAAAAGAAATATCATTAAGTGACACATCTATTGTTAGTATTGGGGATGTAACTGAACAGGAGTACGTTATTCAGAACAAAGAGAGAATGTGTTATAAATGGGTTTAAATATTTTAACTTTGCTTAAACAGTCGATTTACTCTTACTCTATTTCGACAGCAGAACCACTCCATTATCTGCCAGAAGAAATAGGACTCCACTTGGTCTTTTTTATGAATTTGTTTGCCAGACTCCTGTACTTGGGTCTGGATAAAGCACATCAGGTCCTCCGTCTGCATCTCATTGCTGCAACAGATGTTGAAACACCTGGTTTATGTGGATTACTGTGTACACGTATTAAAATTTTATTGTATAAAATTTATACAACTTACCTGTGGCGTGCGATGTGAGAAAACGAGGAGAAATGACCATACAAACCGAATTGAATAGAAATTAGAAAGGAATCGAATTGAATCACCCAGTGTGACGTCATACACGCGGCTTAAACCTGAGGCCAAAAGAATTTGGGTGTTGATCAAAACGCACCCTAAAAATGTTTTGTAAAACCACATGGTGTAATGTAAACAACCCCACTTCCACAAAGAAATGTATTTTGACCTGATTTTTGTTGTCGTTGTTTGTACAACTGGAATTAATTTATTTATCTTAATTATTAGTGCTATTATACACAGCTACCTCTTTCCCCCTATATCCATTAAACGTAAAAAAAAAAAAAAAAAATTTCATTTCAGTTGCCCTACTTAAACAAATATTGAAAACAACCACCAAATGCATATAAAACGATTTCTTTTTATTTATTTATTAATGTATTCGTATGGAATCCATTTTATATTAGCGTTGCGGTAAATAAATTACAGTCAGAACGTTTTATTCGCCCAATAAATAAACGATATATTATACATGTATAAATATAGACCCACATGCACTATTAGAGCTTCTATTAAAACCAGTACAATTCCCATTATAACCTTTGGAAACCATTACAAATTCTATGAGGGTCTCTGTTGTTGTTGTTGTTGGTGTTTTTTTGTTGCTAAGATAGTATATTTTAAAGCAAATGATATATATTTAAAAAAAAAAAAAAAAAAGAAACGGTTGAATGAATCGGTATGTTAAGATTAAGCAATCAAAAGTAAGATCCAATCATGTGTGACCAATGATACATGAGGTAATAAAGCGAGATCAGTATGTTAAGCCGATGGGATCGTTTTTGTGAGATCATCGAACACATACACTGCAGTGACAAATCTTTTCTTTTAGGCCTGCTCGGTTATTTCTCAGAAAAAGATCATACTCTGTTTTAAATCCGTATCTATTTACCAACTTGATTTTAATGACTTAAGATAGATGAGATATGAAGAAAGAAATAACTGCGGCGAATCATCAGAAACGTAATCAAAAGGAAAAAAAAAAGGGAAACCCCGCCCTAATGAGATCATTGTATAAAAACCTGAGCATCGACTGGAGCTGTCCATACTAGCATACTTCCGCCCCCTTTCTTCTATAGTAGCATACGTGCATATTTGTTTTAGTGT
>NC_071283.1:13934626-13999626 GCF_023375685.1 Ictalurus furcatus | reverse complement strand
TCACGCCTCGCTATTAGGACCATTTACTACATACTGTGCTATCAAGCCATACTTAAAAACGAAATGCCATTAGTGACCGCTCCAAATCTCAAGAAGAAAGCTCTAAGAGCATGTGGAAAAAGTGGAAAAATTCCCCAAAGTATAGCTAATGTGTCAAAATCTTCTTTAATTAAAAGTGGAAGTATCCAGCCGACACGAGTACGCGAGCGAACGTCACAAAGACGTGAGTTTTAAATGTAGAAGAGTGAACGTGTGTAACGGAGGAGATCGTGCAGCGTCGCTAGCGCTACTCAGCCTGCTAACGAATCGGTCGGAAGTAGAACATCGTGTAAATAACGGACCGTTACCGTACCTAGCGTAGAATTTGAGCTTCATTTATGAAGTCGGGACTGATGCTAGTCTAACCTGACGTTCCAAACCGTGTCTGAAGATCGTCTAGTGTTAACCTTCTCCTTATTTCATGTGTAAACCTTGAAAAAAAAAAAAGAGTGTTTTTGCACTAAAGGTCTGGAATACATCAAAAAACATCGATCAGACTGATATATAAACACACACACACACACACACACACACACACACACACACACAGCTAAAAACTCTTTTTTTCACTTTTAGGTTACGTTTACATTTTTTAAATATAATTTTAATAATACTATAAATTATTAATTATTATTAGTAAGTAATAATTAAAATAATTGTTATATTTATCCTAAATTTTTATGATATTTTGTTATTTCTTTTACATCTTTTTTTTATAATAATGTAGTTATTTATTGCGTTATTGTTATTTGATGATTTTACGATTTTGTTTTTCTTTATTTCAATTTTTTACCTCACCCTGTAACTTCTTCTTCTTCTTATTATTATTATTATTATTTATTATTTTTATTGTTGTTGTTATCATTATTATTATTATTATTATTATTATTATTATTATTTGTTGTTGTTAGTTATTATTAATTATTTTTATTATTATTATTATTATTATTATTATTATTAGTGCTATTATTATTATTATTAATTATTATTATTATGGTCATTATTATTGTTATTATCATCACCATCATTATTATTATTATTATTATTATTATTATTATTATTATTATTATTATTAATTTTTATTATCATCATCATTATTATTATTATTATTATTATTATTATTATTATTATTATCATTATTATTATAATGATAATAATAATAATTATTATTATTATCATTATTAGCTTTTGGAGAACTAGCCAATGAGCAGGGATTAGTAATGATTAATCTGTGAAACGCATTAATAGCTAACATGTTGTCGTGTGTTTCTTTTTCCAGATCATCATCCTCATCATCATCATCATCCTCATCATCCTCATCGTCCTCCTCATCCTCATCATCATCATGGCCTTCACGCCCATGCCAGGACTCAATTTCTCTTCACGCCTCTCCAACACCACGTCCACCTCCGCGACCACGACTATCCTAAGCAGCAAAGAAGGAACCATAGTAGCAGCTGTGATCCTAAGCATCGCCTTCCTCCTCGGCATTCCCGGCAACCTCTTCGTCATCTGGAGCATCGTGGCACGAACGCGACGCCCCTCGGTCACCACCACGCTCATTCTCAACCTGGCCTGCGCAGACGGCATGCTCATGTTGCTCACGCCGTTCTTCGTCATCTACCTCGTCCAGCGTTCCTGGCTCTTCGGCCAGACCATGTGCAAGGTCCTGTATTACTTCTGCTGCGCCAACATGTACGCCTCCATCTTCCTGATCACGCTGATGAGCCTGCACAGGCTGGTGGCCGTGGTGTGGCCGCACCGTCTCGCCACCTCAAGCATGCGCAACGCTGTACGCCAAACACTTCTGGTGATCTGGATCCTGGCTTTAGCTCTGGCTGTGCCCGTTTTAAAGTTCAGGGACATCAGCAACAGCACAGCGGGAAAAATCGTGTGTGACTGTCTACACGACAAGCCCGGATATGTGAGCTAACAAAAATGCATCATCATTTAAAAAAAAAAAATGAATTATTATTATTGATTATTTTACCATAACAGCACATCCTCTCATATCAACACTGACAACTGTTTATTAATTAAGATAAACTTTTATCCATTTATAGTTACATTTAACATTGTGGAGTTAGGTTCCTGTTCTCACTTACGTTACAGCATCTATAAGATCTATGAGGTCATGTGACCGAGAAACCTCGTAGCGTAAACTCCTCTGTCCTGAAAATGTAGGAACATAGGAAAGTTTACTGACTGTTACAGAAACGCCGACACTGGAGACTCCTTCCATAAATACTTAATAAACATCTTACAGAAACCTTATCCTAAACATTGGCTAGCTACTTGGAAAAGCTACCGCGACACGTACATTGACATGTACGCTTGATACATTTCATCAAGTGTGTGTGTGTGTGTGTGTGTGTTTAAGGCGGTGATGCAGTACTCTATGGAGACGATCCTGGGCTTCTTGCTGCCGTATGGCGTGATCCTGGTCAGTTACAGACGGGTTCTTCTCAGGATTCGCCACACGCGCTTTCAGAGACGCATTCGCAGCGAGAAGCTCATTCTGTTCATCGTGCTCACCTTCGCACTCTTCTGGCTGCCGTACCATGTCGTCAACGTGCTGCAGGTGTGTGTGTGTGTGTGTGTGCGTGTACGTGTGTGTGTGTGTGTGTGTAATTCTGTTGAATTCGTAAAGCTAATAAAATAAACCTCTGTCTCCACAGGTGACCGAAGCGTTCCTTGGGGACTCGGATTCTAAGATGTAAGCTGCACTCACGTGTAAATGCACACGTCGATGAAGCGGAATCGATTTCATCCTTCTGCTTTCATGATCCTTCTGTTTTCATGATCTGCGCAATTCTTTCGTACCGGTTATTGGCCATCGGTGATGTGGAGAGCTCCTCACGCTGTGTCCGTATTGAATCTAACGTATCATCATTTGAATTCCATCGGGTGTCGATGGAGTGTTTGAGGGACGTCTTCCAGCTGTTCTGCAGACCTGAATGTCTGAAATATTTCACCAGTTGTTTGGCATTGGTCAACAGTTCAGACAGCTCGCGTGTCTTGGCCAACACGTCTGGGACAAACGTGTTAGACAGGATGACGTACAGGATGTGCGCATCGCAGTTCAGCCTGGTGTATACACGCACCATGTTGGCTGTGGCGAATCTTCCAGAGTTGACCTCACACCCAGGAGCTAGTTTATCATTTCAAATCAACAGACTTTACATTTACATTAAGTACATTATTCCAAAACGAGTAAATCTCCTGGAACGACAAGTTTGAACAAATTCAGTCCATAATGTGTGTGTGTGTGTGTATATATCTATATCTATATCTATATATATATAGCTAACAAGTTAAATTTTCTTCCCTCCATCCTCTCAGACACAAGATCCGGACGCTAATGAGGCCCTTTGCGGCTGCAGTGGCCTTCATCAGCAGCTGCATTAACCCCATCCTGTACATGTATGTAGGAAAGGCGTACATGCGCCGGGCGGGTATGGCCTTCATGGCGCGTCTCTTCGAGGCCACGGGACGCGATTCGTCATCTCGTAAATCTCAGAACCAGCAGCGTGAGATGGGAGAAAACGACGGACTGCGTGATAAGGAGTCCGAATCCACGACAAGCGTGAACACCAGCAGTAACGTCAAAACGACGCGCGTTCAAAATGGGACGCGAGGAGACATATGAAACCTAGAGGAGTTGCTTCACGTGTCAGATAAGAGGAAAGAAATCGTTTTCACAGCAGCTCATGAGGAGTTTTATTCTGATCCAGCAGAGCGACCGGCTGGTAGATCAGGTCAAGACTGCCTCCTAGTGATAGCTCCTGCTTCATTGCTCCAGGGTTTCACGTGAATGCCGGTCTCTCATAGTTCACGTCTCTGTCCGTCATGTGGCAACAAAAAGCTTCCTATCACCCGTCGTACGAGCTGAGTGGATCAGAGAAGAGCTGAAGTCCTGTCGCGCTGAGTGAAAAGGCTGTGTTTCAATCCAAAATGGCTGATTTCACGGCATTTTGGGATTCATTCGCCACCCGCCCCCCCTGCCCCCAAAAAAAAAACCTGTCTCAGGTCATTTCACGTTAATGGATTTCACCTTCCGGTGATTTAGAGGCAGAAAAAATGAACAACAAAGCTGAAAACTGGATTCACACCGGTGTAAAATCTGGAATCTTCAAACGTCCAAAAAAAAAAAAAAAAAAACCCATACAGTTGCGAGCAAAAGTTTGTGCACCCTCGGGACAAAAAAACGACGAAGGGAAGACAAGACTCTTATAAATAGCGAGTAAACGTTATGAGTGTAAACGTTCAGTGCGTCTCCTTTCTGAATGTGAAATCAATGTTCTCAAAAATAAATTACGAATGCCCTTGATATATTTATATATACACAGGCTGGTCACTTTAATAGGAACACCTGGACAGATTGAAGTAAAGATCGTCTGGTCTTTTTCCGGTCTTCACCTGTCCGGTTTCGATGATCTCATGCCCTCCGATTCCTGTTCTTGGCTGACAGGACAGGAACCCGACGTGGTCTTCTACTCACCTGCCTCAAGGTGTCGAGGCGTACTGAGATGCTTTTCTGCTTGTAGAGCGTTCCTGTCAGCTTGAAGCAGTCTAACCGTTCTCCTCGGACGCTCTCTCATCATTGCGGCGTTCCCGCTCTCTGAAATGCTTCTCGCTGGACGTTTTTTTATGGTTTTCACATTATTCTGTGTAAACTCTAGAGACTGTTTCATGTGAAAACTGAGCACTGAGCTGCTGCCACATGATTGGCTGATTGGATAAAAGCATGAATATGCAGGTGTGGTATTTCTATTCAATTCAGTTTTATTAGTAGAGCGCTTTTAACAACGGACAGTGTCTCAAAGCAGCTTTACAGAAACATATCAATCCAGGATTTACATTTTAAATGTATGAATTGATCCCTAGTGATGGTTTGAATATTTTATATGACTCGTGTCTCAGAGAGTGATATGCTCGTGTTGTGTTGGCCGGGCTTGTGCAAGATCCTTTCGTTTGTTTGTAATGTGAGAAACCGCATATGTACTATGTACAGGAAACAGAAACGATTAGTTCACATCCTGACTCTGTTCTCTGGTCTGAGTATTATATATTCTGCATATATTCTGTACCGGATACACTGTATTTCTTACAATTTACAAATTTGTGAATTTCTGTAATGATGGTCCTTTATCCATAACACTGAATCTGGTAATAAATAAGGCTCTCATTTCAGAGCCTCAGCCTATACGACTGTCACGTGACAAAAGACCCACTTGAGTTGTGTATTAATCATTTCCATTTCTAATCACTTGTCCTTGGCTGCATTATCATTTTTTTTCGCTACTGAGAATACGATCAAAGTTTGTGTAAGTAGATGGTTTAGGGGAATTGTAAATGTAAACTTTTAATTGAAATCTGCTCAGTGGAACGATACGAACGAAATGATCCAATCACTAATGTGTGCAGGTGTTCCTATTAAAGTGGCCAGTGAGAGCATATCTGTATATCGTATATTATTAATCGATTAATCATTCAATGGCTAGTTTTATTGTCTTTCTCATCTTACGTGTTTTTCCCCCATTCTCCTCACCACATATATGGTAATGAGGGGGGTGTGGCCAAAAAAAAAGTAAACTGCATATTTATGTATATAGATATATAATGGAATAACACTGTTTTATTTTATTTGAGGAAATAAAACAAAAGAAAATAAATTTTATATCATTTTTTACATTTTATTTTGATCATTTAAATTATTGAATTAATTTTGTACGTGGATCATCAGTCTGTTAGTAACCGGTTGTCCAACTGGATCATTGGGTTTGTGCAGTATATTATAAATGATGTCATAAATTATGTTATGAATGACATTATGAGTGATGTTATGAATGACGTTATGAGTGACGTTATAAGTGACGTTATAAATGACGTTATAAATGACGTTATAAATGACGTTATAAATGGCGTTATAAATGACGTTATAAATGGCGTTATAAATGACGTTATGAGTGACGTTATAAATGACGTTATAAATGACGTTATAAATGGTGTTATAAATGGTGTTATAAATGGCGTTATGAGTGATGTTATAAATGGCGTTATGAGTGATGTTATAAATGGCGTTATGAGTGACGTTATAAATGGCGTTATAAATGACGTTATGAGTGACGTTATAAATGACGTTATAAATGGTGTTATAAATGGTGTTATAAATGGCGTTATGAGTGATGTTATAAATGGCGTTATGAGTGACGTTATAAATGGCGTTATGAGTGACGTTATAAATGGCGTTATAAATGACATTATGAGTGACATTATAAATGACGTTATAAATGGTGTTATAAATGGTGTTATAAATGGTGTTATAAATGGCGTTATGAGTGATGTTATAAATGGCGTTATGAGTGATGTTATAAATGGCGTTATGAGTGACGTTATAAATGGCGTTATGAGTGACGTTATAAATGGTGTTATGAGTGATGTTATAAATGATGTTATGAGTGACGTTATAAGTGACGTTATAAATGACGTTATAAATGACGTTATAAATGGCGTTATAAATGACGTTATAAATGGCGTTATAAATGACGTTATGAGTGACGTTATAAATGACGTTATAAATGACGTTATAAATGGTGTTATAAATGGTGTTATAAATGGCGTTATGAGTGATGTTATAAATGGCGTTATGAGTGATGTTATAAATGGCGTTATGAGTGATGTTATAAATGGCGTTATGAGTGACGTTATAAATGGCGTTATAAATGACGTTATGAGTGACGTTATAAATGACGTTATAAATGGTGTTATAAATGGTGTTATAAATGGCGTTATGAGTGATGTTATAAATGGCGTTATGAGTGATGTTATAAATGGCGTTATGAGTGACGTTATAAATGGCGTTATAAATGACGTTATGAGTGACGTTATAAATGACGTTATAAATGGTGTTATAAATGGTGTTATAAATGGCGTTATGAGTGATGTTATAAATGGCGTTATGAGTGATGTTATAAATGGCGTTATGAGTGATGTTATGAATGATGTTATGAGTGATGTTATAAATGGCGTTATGAGTGACGTTATAAATGGCGTTATGAGTGACGTTATAAATGGCGTTATAAATGACATTATGAGTGACATTATAAATGACGTTATAAATGGTGTTATAAATGGTGTTATAAATGGTGTTATAAATGGCGTTATGAGTGATGTTATAAATGGCGTTATGAGTGACGTTATAAATGGCGTTATGAGTGACGTTATAAATGGCGTTATGAGTGATGTTATAAATGGTGTTATGAGTGATGTTATAAATGATGTTATGAGTGACGTTATAAATGACGTTATGAGTGACGTTATAAATGGCGTTATGAGTGACGTTATAAATGATGTTATGAGTGACGTTATAAATGACGTTATGAGTGATGTTATAAATGGCGTTATGAGTGACGTTATAAATGATGTTATGAGTGACGTTATAAATGGCGTTATGAGTGACGTTATAAATGGCGTTATGAGTGACGTTATAAATGGCGTTATGAGTGATGTTATAAATGGCGTTATGAGTGATGTTATGAATGATGTTATGATGTTATAAATGACGTTATGAGTGATGTTATAAATGATATGAGTGATGTTATAAATGATATGAGTGATGTTATGAATGATGTTATGAGTGATGTTATGAATGATGTTATGAGTGATGTTATAAATGATATGAGTGATGTTATGAATGATGTTATGAGTGATGTTATGAATGATGTTATGAGTGATGTTATAAATGATATGAGTGATGTTATAAATGATATGAGTGATGTTATGAATGATGTTATGAGTGATGTTATGAATGATGTTATGAGTGATGTTATAAATGATATGAGTGATGTTATGAATGATGTTATGAGTGATGTTATGAATGATGATATGAGTGATGTTATAAATGATGTTATGAGTGATGTTATAAATGATATGAATGATGTTATGAATGATGTTATGAATGATGTTATAAATGATATGAGTGATGTTATAAATGATATGAGTGATGTTATGAATGATGTTATGAGTGATGTTATGAATGATGTTATGAATGATGTTATAAATGATATGAGTGATGTTATAAATGATATGAGTGATGTTATGAATGATGTTATGAGTGATGTTATGAATGATGTTATGAGTGATGTTATAAATGATGTTATGAGTGATGTTATAAATGATGTTATGAGTGATGTTATAAATGATATGAATGATGTTATGAATGATGTTATGAGTGATGTTATGAATGATGTGAGTGATGTTATGAATGATGTTATGAGTGATGTTATAAATGATATGAGTGATGTTATAAATGATGTTATGAGTGATGTTATAAATGATATGAATGATGTTATGAATGATGTTATGAGTGATGTTATGAATGATGTGAGTGATGTTATGAATGATGTTATGAGTGATGTTATGAATGATGTTATGAATGATGTTATAAATGATATGAGTGATGTTATAAATGATATGAGTGATGTTATAAATGATATGAGTGATGTTATGAATGATGTTATGAGTGATGTTATGAATGATGTTATGAGTGATGTTATAAATGATGTTATGAGTGATGTTATAAATGATATGAATGATGTTATGAATGATGTTATGAGTGATGTTATGAATGATGTTATGAGTGATGTTATAAATGATGTTATGAGTGATGTTATAAATGATATGAGTGATGTTATGAATGATGTTATGAGTGATGTTATGAATGATGTTATGAGTGATGTTATAAATGATGTTATGAGTGATGTTATAAATAAGTGAACTCAGTGAGAAGAGTGAAATTAGTGACATTATGGTGCTAAAGTACGAATGTTTGTGTAAAGATGTGTTACACGTATAATATTATTAAAATAAAATAAATTTTAGTGACTTATGGGTGACATATTTCTATAAATGTATGTGTGTGTGTGAGTCACTAAAAATTCTGTGAAACTCTAAATGTGTTTTATAAAGAAAAGTAATAGAACAAAAAAAAAAAGAAAAAAAAATGTTGTGTTTTACAACTTGCATGAGTCAGGACACGGATGCTCCGGTGAGTGTGCAACTGTCCAGGAAGTGAAATATTTCTTTGTGTGTGTGTGTGTGTGTGTTGTTGTGTGTGTTGGTCTGTGTGTGGGTGTGTGTGTGGGTGTGTGCAATACAGGGAGAGATCAAGAAAACAGGAAGTAAATGAACACTCTGAGTGCATGAGTTCGTATCAGAATTTCAAAATACTGTATGAAAAACACATCAGTGTCAGCAGAGAGAGAGAGATAGAGAGATAGAGAGAGAGAGAGAGAGAGAGATAGGCAGATAGCAGTACAAACTAAAAACACACATTAATGGGAAATACACCAGAACTAACCCGCTCTTTCACACTGAGCACACAGAGGCCTGGCGCTCAGCTATATGTACTCACTTCACACACTCTCACTAGATCTGTCAGAGATGGCAAATGGATGTTTTTGAAGACTGTGGGAAAAAATGCAGGACGCAGGTTCCTAACACTTAACCTGTACCAGACAGGTACTGTACTGATACAGTGCAGTGAGTGTGCTCTGCAGATGTTTGTAGAGGTTTTCCCTTCTCTCAGAGGCCTCTGTGTCAGTGACACCCTGACCACCTCGTCGCCTAAACCACACAACACCAAGAGAGAAACAGAGCTGTTTGAAAAACCCAGAACTTCCCCCCACCAATCTCACACCTCCACCCCACTGTAACTCAGCTCAGAGGCCCTGTTAGAGGCCCTGTTAGAGACCCTGTTAGAGGCCCTGTTAGAGACCCTGTTAGAGGCCCTGTTAGAGGCCCTGTTAGAGACCCTGTTAGAGACCCTGTTAGAGACCCTGTTAGAGGCCCTGTTAGAGGCCCTGTTAGAGGCCCTGTTAGAGACCCTGTTAGAGGCCCTGTTAGAGACCCTGTTAGAGACCCTGTTAGAGGCCCTGTTAGAGGCCCTGTTAGAGGCCCTGTTAGAGACCCTGTTAGAGGCCCTGTTAGAGACCCTGTTAGAGACCCTGTTAGAGGCCCTGTTAGAGACCCTGTTAGAGACCCTGTTAGAGACCCTGTTAGAGGCCCTGTTAGGGGCCCTGTTAGAGACCCTGTTAGGGGCCCTGTTAGAGACCCTGTTAGAGGCCCTGTTAGAGACCCTGTTAGAGGCCCTGTTAGAGACCCTGTTAGAGGCCCTGTTAGAGACCCTGTTAGGGGCCCTGTTAGAGGCCCTGTTAGAGGCCCTGTTAGAGGTGGAGCTGATACTGTAGGACTGAAAAAGCAGATCTTCACCCACAACACCACCAACACAGACAACGAGCTCCTCAGAGACCAGATGAGCCAATTCAAAAGCCAGCTTAATAAACAGCAGGACTGAGAAACACTAAAACTTGCACTAGCAGAGAGTAGAGATACAGCAGAAAAAACAAAGATCTCAAACGTCAGATAGGAGGTAGAACGGAGATGTCATTATCGAGAGCCAAAACAACAAAACTATATTAAATCAATTGGACCCTAATAATTACAGAAGCATTTGTGTGAACCGTAACCTGGGGAAGATAGTGTGTAGTATAATTAACTCAGGATTTTTAAACTTCCTTACTGAGCACTATGTCCTGAGTAGAAGTCAGATTGGATTTTTATCAAAGTCCAGGTAAGTGAGGGGGCAAAGAAAGAAAGAAAGAAAGAAAGAAAGAAAGAAAGAAAGAAAAAAAGAAAGAAAGAAAGAACGAAAGACAGAAAGCTTGTGGAAAAAGAAAAAAAGAAAGATTGTGAGAAGCAAAAAGAAAAAAAAAGAATGTGAGAAAGAAAGAGGAAAAAAGAAAGTGTGTGAAAAAGAAAAAAGAAAGCGTGTGAGAAAGAAAGAGTGTGAGAAAGAAAAAGGAAAAAAGAAAGCGTGTGAGAAAGAAAAAGGACAAAAGAAAGCGTGTGAGAAAGAAAGAGTGTGAGAAGTTCAGTTGAAGTTCAACAGCCCGAGAATGACCAAAGTTCTGTGCAGTGGACACGATAAAACGCTGCTAGAATACAAGGACATAAATAAATAAATAAATAAATAAATAAATACATCTGTTAAAAAACAAAGAAAAAAGATCAGTTTTAAGAAGGGATTTAATAATGGGTGGGGTGGAAGCCACTGGTATAACGGTAAACAATTCCATAACCCGGCCCCGGACGCAGGGAACGCTCGTTCCCCTCTGCAGTGGAATCTGGTGTGAGGGACAGTGAGAAGGTTTTGACCACAAGATCTTAAACTTCGAGAAGGAGCGTAGGGCCGGAGGATATCAGTAAGATACTCGGGTGCGTGAGTGTTCAGAGATTTTAAACGAATAAAAGAATTTTAAGAATTTTGGAGAGCTCTCAGGATGGGAGTAACGTGGTGACTTTTTCGGCTTTTCGCTAAAAATCTTCCAAAGAAAGAAAGAAAGAAAGAAAGAAAGAAAGAAAGAAATGAGAGGAAGGAAAGAAAGAATGAGTGTGAGGAAGAGTGAGAAAGAAAGAAAGAAGGAAAGAAAAGAAATGAGAGGAAGGAAAGAAAGAATGAGTATGAGGAAGAGTGAGAAAGAAAGAAAGAATGAGTGTGAGAGAGTGAGAAAGAAAGAAAGAACGAGTGTGAGAAAGAGTAAGAAAGAAAGAAAGGAAGAACAAAATAAAGAAAGAAAAGAAATGAGAGGAAAGAAAGAAAGAAAGAAAGAAAGAATGAGTATGAGACAGAGTGAGAAAGAAAAAGAAAGAAAGAACAAAATAAAGAAAGAAAAGAAATGAGAGGAAAAAAAGAAAGAAAGCATGAGTATGAGACAGAGTGAGAAAGAAACAAAGAAAGAAAGAAAGGAAGAAAAAAGAAAGAAAGAAATGAGAGGAAAGAAAAAAAGAGTGTGAGAAAGAGTGAGAAAGAAAGAAAGAAAGAAATGAGAGGAAAGAAAGAAAGAAAGAAAGAAAGAAAAGAAATGAGAGGAAGGAAAGAAAGAACGAGTGTGAGGAAGAGTGAGAAAGAAAAAGAAAGAAAGAAAGAACAAAATAAAGAAAGAAAAGAAATGAGAGGAAAAAAAGAAAGAAAGAAAGAATGAGTATGAGACAGAGTGAGAAAGAAAGAAAGAAAGAAAGAAAGAAAGAAAGGAAGAAAAAAGAAAGAGAAATGAGAGGAAAGAAAAAAAGAACGAGTGTGAGAAAGAGTGAGAAAGAAAGAAAGAAAGAAATGAGAGGAAAGAAAGAAAAAGAAATGAGATAAAGAAAGAAATGAGAACAAAAGAAAGAAAGAAATGAGAGAGAAGAAAGAAAGAAAGAAAGAAAGAAAAGAAATGAGAGGAAATAAAGAAAGAATGAGTGTGAGAAAGAGTGAGAGAGAAAGAAAGAAAGAAAGAAAAGAAATGAGAGGAAATAAAGAAAGAATGAGTGTGAGAAAGAGTGAGAGAGAAAGAAAGAAAGAAAGAAAGAAAGAAATGCCAACGCTAGCTAGCTTATTCGTGCTGTACTGTTGGAACTTTAGCTAGCTAGCCATTTGTGAAAAGCGTAGCTAGCGCTTCACTGCTTAGCTTCGTCTGATAAATATCTGATTATAACAGACGGATCGGATTCCTAAACAATATTCACACTGCTAACGCTAACGACAGCAACGTCCGGCCGTCACGTCTTCATGCGAAACATCCGCTAACGCCTCCCAGGAACCCTGGGAATACTAACTAGCACTGAAAACACATCACCGACCCACAAATCATCACTCAGACACTTCGCTACACACGTTTAACACGTTTCAGGCGGAGTTTTACTCTCACGTCCGTACTGTGATGCGACAAGCGTGAAGGAAATCGTTGGAGATCAGTAAGATGTTTATTTACACGTCAGAGCTGATGAGAGACGCTAGAAACTGTTTAAACAGGAAGTGTTACATTTCCTGGACGATCTATCAGGGGTTGTGTGTTTCCATGGAGATCTCACAGTATCTGACATGATAACCCAGTTTATCATCTTAATATACTTTTATACGGACCGCGTTTATAGTGTGTCCATCTGCTGCGCTACAAAAGTATTGGCACCCAATATCGGATTGGCCTCTATACCATCCAAAAGAGATCACGACTGAGTAGATTTCATTTGTGTGGATATTCTACTGACATAGTGTGTGCCAGTGTGTGTGTGTGTGTGTGTGTGTGTGTGTGTGTGTGTGTGTGTTGCTCTACAAAAGTATTGGCACCCAATATCAGCTTGGCCTCTATACCATCCAAAAGAGATCAAGACTAAGTAGATATAATTTGTGTGGTTATTCTACTGACATGTCAGTGCCTGTGTGTGTGTGTGTGTGTGTGTGTGTGAGAGCGAGCGAGAGATGCTGGTACGACTGGATTTAAAAAAAAAAAAAAAAAAACATCAATTCTTCCTCCTCGTGTGTGTTTCGGATTGTGTTACACCACTTTCCTGTGTCTTGTGAAAGACATCGGGTGAGGTTGTGAAGTTGACAGGGGAAGCAGGCCGACGTACTGTAGGAAAATTAAAAAAAGAAAAAAAAATCAAATAAGAGCACACAAAAAGACACTTGTTAAGAAGCCCTCGATGAGACACGCCCACACACAGGCGCTGATTAATCAGAAAGACAAACGCTCCTTTCTCATTCTCACTCTCACAGGCTGCTTGCTCCTGGAGGTAAGAGTTCTATATGCATTATCGGTGTATTTTTATGCCTTGATGATCATCAGTCTATGAAAAAACCGTCTCTTTTTGTGTGTGTGTGTGTGTGTGTGTGTGTGTGTGTGTGTGTGTGTATTTGTGCTTAGAATGTCATTTCTCTTTTTTCTGCAAGAGTTTCACCCCAAACCAGATTTGAGGTTGAACTCGATCCTGGTGTTTGGTTCACTTTTTGAAAACAGTTAACCTCTCAGATTTGATCTCGTGTCCTTAAACGTAAACTGGAAGCTTTTAGACTTCTGAGGAGAATTCCCATTCTTTCTCTCTCTCTCTCTTTCTCTCTCTCTCTCTCTCTCTCTTTCAGACTCCCTCCTCTTTCTTCCATAAATAATAAATAAACGAATAAATAAATAAACAGGCAGAGTGGATGCTGAAATGCTTCGTTTAAATGACTGAAATACTTTTGTTTTTCTTTGTTCATCTTTTTCAAGTGTTAAATCCCTGTTTTCTAAGTACATTGCTGTTATCAAATTTGCTTGCGCATGCAAGTCTGCCTTTACAGTTTTTCACACTTCTTTAAAAAAAAAAAAAAACCCTGTTACTGTCATTTCCTTTCTAAAGAACAACATCTCACTGTCGTTTGTTGCATGACCCAGTTTGTTACACTGGTCATAATTATGTCCCATTTAGGGGTAAATAAGGTACAAATATGTTCCCAACTCTCAAAGGGTTCATATCTGGACCATTGAATCCCCAAACTAAGCTACAACCACTTGTATGACCAAAAGGATGACAGGAAGAGGCTAAACCCTGCAAGTGCATGAGACGAGTATTTTATACAGTACTTAGGCAACATATACAGTTCAGTAGTTATTCACCGTCATCTCAACAATCCCATGCACACATAATTGGCACACGTAATCACCCAGAATTAATTCAGCGTACGCCGGTGCTTGAAGGTTTGTGAACCCTTTAGGATTTTCGAGATATCTGCATAAATGTGACCTAAAACATCATCAGGTTTTCACACGAGTCCTAGAAGTAGATGAGGAGAACCCGATCGAACAAATATTATACTCGGACGTTTATTTATTGAGGAAAGTGACCCGATATTTACATATCTGTGAGCGGGAAAAGTATGTGAGCGTAACCAGTAACGTAATTCCAAGTATCCCGGTATGAAAGTAATACAATAATGTCTGGATTTGTTTTAATAAAATAAATAAATAAATAAATGTTTTGGTTTTCCAAAAAGAGGACACCTTTTGTTTGTTGTTGTTTTTTTTGGGGGTGTGCCTTAATAGCGTTCAAAACAGTGTTACTATGAATGCAGACTTTCATAATAAGCCTTTTATAATCGACCAATCGGTGTGCGGGAATTACAGAGAGGGGTTAAAGCAATGCAAATATGATGCAGCATGCGACCATAAGCACATCATAACGAAACTAAAGCCGAAACGTTTTCTCCAGCTTTTTTAATGTCCGAAAAAGAGGACATGTCTGGGGAAAAGAGGACGTACGGGCCCCCTAACGGAAGCATTTCAGAGATCCATGTGCGTTCATTTCTACCAAATTCCTCTTGAGCAATTTATTTGCTTACGCACCAGGAAGTTGCCCGCATAAGTCACGCCCGGAGAAAGAGAACGATTTTACAAAAATGTACCTGTAATCTGATTATTTTGGTGTTTTTCTTTTTTTTTTATATATATAATATACATACTTATATACTTCAAACACCAACTTGAAGGTTTTATTTACTTCAAATATCAAGCCAAATGATTTATAAAGTTAAAACACACAACACACCAGTGTCCATATTGATATATTGATTATATCTCCATCCTTGATCTGGTTGAATGGACCTTAAATCCTGTCTGCATTTATATCCGATTAAAACAGCTTATTATATATAGATATGTTTATTTACTTTCAATTTATTGTATTTTTAAGTTACATTATATATTATATTATATTATATTATCAGTATTTTAGCTGGGGTTGTGTCAGGTTTTAGAATGAAGATATTTGTTAATAAAACACACAGGCTTGGTTGTTGTTTTTTTTGGGGGGGCGGGGGGGGGGGGTTGTGGCTATGCTAATGGGAGGCTTGCTAACGGGATCAGTTAAAGAGTAACCTAATCTATATGTCATTAACTAAGTCTAAATGATAATTCATTTTAATTTAACGGAGTCACAATGTAAGAAGATGGCTGGTTGATTCAGCAAAAAGCAGATTTACATTAAGGATCGAATCAGAAAGCATTATGTAATTGGTATTGCAACATAATGTAATTTCCCCAAAAACAGTAAATCCATTACATCAGTGTGTCCTAGATGTCAGTTCTGCATTTCTTAACAGCATTTGTGATGTCTTTGTTTTTCCCCAAACCTCGGCTTTAGCCATCACCGAGCGAGCCGCAATCAAACCTGACCAGACTTTCCATCTTCTAACTTCAAACGACCGATCCAAATGGCCGACACAAATGTCAGCCTGCTTCCTGGCCTCTCCAACTCAACCACCTCCAACCCCTCCTCGCAGTCCCATAAGACTGGGATAGCTATCCTGGTCATCGCCTTCGTCTTCGGTTTTCCCGGGAATCTCTTCGTGGTGTGGACAGTGCTCTGCCGTGTCCAACGGCGCTCCGTTACGTGCCTCTTGGTCCTGAATCTCTCTGTGGCAGATGCTCTGGTGCTCCTGAGCGCCCCCTTTTTCCTGCGCCTGCTGGCTGGACAGAACGGCTGGGAGTTCGGAGAGGGTATGTGCAAGCTCGTGCACTACTTCTGCTGCGTCAACATGTACGTATCTATTTATCTGATCTGTGTGATGAGCCTGGACCGCTGGCTGGCTGTCATGAGGCCCTTCCTGTCTCAGAAGCTGAGGAAGAAGAGGACGCTGTACATCGTCATGTTGGCGATCTGGATCATGGCCTTCCTCTTGGCGTTGCCCATGCCCTTCTACCGCAGGTTTGTCTCTGTGTATGTGAGACTGTGTGGGGATATTATAGAACAATAACACTGACTTTTCACTTTTCAGATCTTCTTGGATGGTTGATTCTGAACGAATAGATTGGTTTTTGGCTCAGGTTTTCATGTTACGATTTACAACACAGGTTTCTCAATACTTCTGAATACAAAAGACCGACCTGTGATGTCTCAACAGCGTTGGACCAATCACAGCTTATGTGCAGCTTATGTGTCTAGCTAACTTAGTTCATCTTAATGATGAACACAATCACGGTTGCTATGGCAACTATATTTTGACATGTTTGGCATGCAAATCAAGACTCGGATGCTGAAATCCAACTTGGAAAAAAAAAAAAACAACAACAAGCTAGCGCACTAGCACTCGACTCGTTGGCTAGGTATACTGCGATGACTAAATTTGCATATCATGCATATTTAATGATTCTTGAATCTGTAATAAAGCTGAAGGTACAGAGATGTTTGAGCATTCCTTAACACAGCTTCACACTTTACGATATTCTGCCTGATTTCGCTGTCACAAATCTACAAAACATGCTGGCTGATGATGCAAGCAAAACGTGTGTCATTCACGTGGTCGTGTCTGTTGCTATGACGCAACTTTGTTTGCATTATAACCGCGTTTTAACACATCTCTGCGGCTTTGGTCAGTTTTAATGACGCCCTAAGAATCTAGTGAGCAGAACTAAAGATGATCAAATTCAAAGTCAAGTTTTACTTGATTCGCTACGACAGAATCGGACACAAATATATCTTTTTTCTTATCTCTCCATTACTACAGCAACCTGCAGCCCTACCTGAAGAAGAACAACTCCATTTATCTCTGCATTCTCTACCACTGGAACAGCGATAACCATGAACTCTTCCAGTACCTGATGGAGACCCTGATGGGTTTTCTGATCCCCTTCACCTTCATCGTGTTTTGCTACACCTCCGTCATCTGCCGCCTGCGCAGCGCCATGTTTCACGGGCGTATAAAGGGCAGCTTTCTCATCCTCATCATCATCTCAGCCTTCGCTCTCTTCTGGCTTCCCTACCACGTCATCAACGTCTTACAGGTACTGTGTATTGGAGAACATCCATCCAACCAATGCTAAAAAGCTAGCCGATATCAAGCTAGGAAGTCACGATAACTTTATAGGAAGTGGTGGCTCAGTGCTTAATGCTTTGATGTGTAAGTGTGATTAGTAAAGTGTTCCAGAAGCAGCCATGCAAGCCTAAGCCATGACGCTACCTCCACCATGTTTCACAGATGATCTTGCATGTTTTGGATGATGAGCAGATCCTTTCTTTCTCCACACTTTGGCCTTTCCATCACTTTGGTAGAGGTTGCTCTTGGTTCCAGAACTTTTGTGACTCATCTCTTTGATTCTTACTGCTGATGAGTGGCATGGCCTCTATATTACTGCACTTAAAGTCTTTTTCGAACGGTGGATTGTGATACCTTCACCCTGCTCTGTGGAGGTTGCTGGTGATGTCACTGACTGTTGTTTTGGGGGTTTTCTTCACAGCTCTAAATGTTTCCGTCATCAACTGTTGTTCTTTTCCACGGCCGACCTGTCCCATGTCTGGTTGCTCAGTATACCAGTGGTTTCTTTCTTTTTCCAGACAATTTCCAAATTGTTGTATTGGCAATGCCCAAGATCTCTCTGGTCTTCATGTTGGTTTATCCTTTTTAACAACAAATGCAGTCTTCACAGGTGAAACCTACAGTAGAGCTCAAACCAAGAGCAGCTATTCAGAGCTGTTAATTCTTTAAACAATCAGTTTAACATTGCACACCTGGGTAACAAGAAACACCTATCAGTCGTCTGTTCCGATAATTTTGATCACTCAAAAAAATAAATGGGTGGGTTCAAACAAAAGGTGCAACGTTAGAAGTTGTTTAACACATCTGGATATCTCATCTTATTCCCTGTGTTACACATATGAACTTCTGCTTTGTTTGGTTTTGTTTTTTTCATCCAGGTGATTGGTGTGCTGCAGGACCGATCTGGACCGATTTACAAAGTGGCGGATTCTGCTCGTCCCAACGTGACGGCGTTCGCGTTTCTGAGTAGCAGCGTGAACCCTTTGCTCTACGTGTTTGCCGGGAGCTCGCACATCCGCCAGGCCGGCTGCAGCTTCATGGCCAAACTCTTTGAAGGAACCTACTCAGAATCCAACTCCGGACGACGTTCCACGACCTTTACCAGCAGCTCGGCCCTCTCCAAGATGTCGGTGAAATGGCCCCAGAGTGGAGGCGTGGCTAGAAACAAGAGCCTTGTAGACGAGGAGGGGGAGGAGATGGAGATTACCTGTAAGGAGCTTAAGACTCTAACCACGATGCCATGATGTCACAGAGCGACAATAACATCTTGAGAAATGTGATCGGCGCATTAAACGTGATCTGGAAGCTTGCATGAACAAGCTGATGCTCCTGAAATATCACACCTCAGTTATCTAAGCTTTTGGGCATTAATTTGATTTTTATTATTCACTTAGATATGCTTTAACTTTTTTTCTTCTTATTATTATTATTATTATGCTTTAAAAATACAGTAAGATGGTATATGACTCAGGACTTAACTGGATGCTACAGTTCCTCCGGCTGTTTGCATGTCCGGCCGTTTGCATGACCTGTTGCTTGATTTGTTTGTGTAGAAAGAGATCAGAAAGCAGAAACCACACTTTCCTTTCAATCTGATAAAGTTAGGTTTAGGGTTAGGGTTTGGTCGTGGTTTGGTGACCGAGTAGAAGCTGCTTTTTGAAGCCAGGGACAATATGGGAACCACGAGACTTAAAAGAATAGCACATCATGGACACTTTGGTTATACTTCACGGTCCCTGGTCTCCACTTAGAGAACCAGGGTTCTGTGTAACTTGGTGAGAAGTGGTCACTGGTGACTATATTTCTTTTTAAGCCACAGGATTGTGTAAAACGCAGTACGGATCGGTATGCCGTGTGTTATTTCAGTATTTCGTATTGCATTTTGTGCAACAGGGTGTGAGGAGAGGAAATTTGACTCAATAGAAGCTTTTAAAAGTTTACTCACTCTATTACAGTCAACATAAATTACCACAGCAAATTCTCTTTTTGTAACATGATGTTTTAATGATTAAAAAAAAACCTCTGAATAAAAACGTGACCTTTTATACGAAACAACTAATAAAATATTATTAGTAAACCAATTTCATATAATAAAGATGGGTTTTTATATTGACTACCTATTAAAAAAAGACTGCAGTGTTCGGGTGGCATTAAGCGCATGCGCAGTACAAATTTCCGCTTAATCGCCATTTCTATACTAGACCACAAGATGGCGGTAATGTGCAGAACAACAGAGTGTGGCCTGCCGTTTGTGCTGCCGGAAGGTAATGTTCCATTTTGTTTCAGTCTTTTAAACTTCATGCAGTTCATTTCAGTGGAACTAATCAAATAAAAACGAGTGTTTGGACCAATTTTCTGAGTTTGCAGATGTTTTTTCCCCACCTGAGTTTGTAGGGTTTTTTTTGTAGGTTTTTTCTTTCTCATCTATTTGAACAACACTGTGAAAAAGTATTTGCCTCCATCCTGGTTTCTTCTGTTTTTTTGTATATCTCATATACACGTATCTCATACACACATATCTCATATACACGTATCTCAAACACACATATCTCAAACACATATCTCATATACACATATCTCAAACACATATCTCATACACACATATCTCATACACACATATCTCAAACACATATCTCATACACACATATCTCATACACATATCTCATATACACATATCTCATATACACATATCTCATACACACATATCTCAAACACATATCTCATACACACATATCTCATACACATATCTCATATACACATATCTCATACACACATATCTCATACACATATCTCATATACACATATCTCATACACACATATCTCAAACACATATCTCATACACACATATCTCAAACACATATCTCATACACACATATCTCATACACATATCTCATATACACATATCTCATATACACATATCTCATACACACATATCTCAAACACATATCTCATACACACATATCTCATACACATATCTCATATACACATATCTCATACACACATATCTCAAACACATATCTCATACACACATATCTCATACACATATCTCATATACACATATCTCATATACACATATCTCATACACACATATCTCAAACACATATCTCATACACACATATCTCAAGCACATATCTCATACACACATCTCATATACACGTATCTCATATACCCCTACCTGGCTTTTTTCTCCCTCATGTGTTTGGAGGTCGGCTTTTTTCCCCCTCCTGTGTTTGGAGGTTGGCTTTTTTCTCCCTCATGTGTTTGGAGGTTGGCTTTTTTCTCCCTCCTGTGTTTGGAGGTTGGCTTTTTTCCCCCTCTTGTGTTTGGAGGTTGTCCTTTTCTCCCTCCTGTGTTTGGAGGTTGGCTTTTTTCCCCCTCCTGTGTTTGGAGGTTGTCCTTTTCTCCCTCCTGTGTTTGGAGGTCGGCTTTTTTCCCCCTCCTGTGTTTGGAGGTTGGCTTTTTTCTCCCTCTTGTGTTTGGAGGTTGTCCTTTTCTCCCTCCTGTATTTGGAGGTCGGCTTTTTTCCCCCTCCTGTGTTTGGAGGTTGGCTTTTTCCCCCTCTTGTGTTTGGAGGTTGTCCTTTTCTCCCTCCTGTGTTTGGAGGTTGGCTTTTTTCTCCCTCTTGTGTTTGGAGGTTGTCCTTTTCTCCCTCCTGTGTTTGGAGGTTGGCTTTTTTCCCCCTCCTGTGTTTGGAGGTTGTCCTTTTCTCCCTCCTGTGTTTGGAGGTTGTCCTTTTCCCCCTCCTGTGTTTGGAGGTTGGCTTTTTTCTCCCTCCTGTGTTTGGAGGTTGGCTTTTTTCCCCCTCCTGTGTTTGGAGGTTGGCTTTTTTCCCCCTCCTGTGTTTGGAGGTTGGCTTTTTTCTCCCTCCTGTGTTTGGAGGTTGGCTTTTTTCTCCCTCATGTGTTTGGAGGTCAGCTTTTTTTCCCTCCTGTTTTTGGAGGTTGTCCTTTTCTCCCTCCTGTGTTTGGAGGTTGGCTTTTTTCTCCCTCCTGTGTTTGGAGGTTGGCTTTTTTCTCCCTCATGTGTTTGGAGGTCAGCTTTTTTTCCCTCCTGTTTTTGGAGGTTGTCCTTTTCTCCCTCCTGTGTTTGGAGGTTGTCCTTTTCTCCCTCATGTGTTAGGAGGTTGGCTTTTTTCCCTCCTGTGTTTGGAGGTTGGCTTTTTTCCCCCTCCTGTGTTTGGAGGTTGGCTTTTTTCCCCCTCCTGTGTTTGGAGGTTGGCTTTTTTCCCCCTCCTGTGTTTGGAGGTTGGCTTTTTTCTCCCTCCTGTGTTTGGAGGTTGGCTTTTTTCCCCCTCCTGTGTTTGGAGGTTGGCTTTTTTCCCCCTCCTGTGTTTGGAGGTTGTCCTTTTCTCCCTTCTTTGCTTTCCCCCCAATCCTCTTGTGTGGGAGGCACGTCACAGAATTGAGGGTTATTGAACTTCCCGCACTGTCCGTGAGCCAGTGCTGCATGAGATGAGATTATCCTTTGGCCCTATCCGACTTTCCAATTCTGAAACTAAACAGTAAAAAGTATGTAGTTATGACAGTGAGTCAAATCTGCTCTCATTATCGAGTCTTAGGCATTTAAAAGGGTAAGTGGATGTTACCTAGTGAAAAATTATGCAGCTAGCTCCCACCATATACAGTACTGTATAATTTGAAAGTTTCTGCTTCATTAACATTTAGTTTAACCGAAAACTGGTCACGTGTCGCCCTCTAGTGTGCACGTAGGGCGGCTAATCCTCTCTTCAGTCTTACTTAAAATATAAAAATTAACCTGGATCCTGAGAGAGAGAGAAAAATAGCAATAAATACAATTAAAACTCATAAATAAAGAGCACCAATGAATTATTCTTACTATTGCAGATCTTTCATTGTTGCAAAGTTATATATAAGATATTAATTCAACTGACCACATGATCATTATATTTACCTTTATTTCTTTTATTACATACCTTGCATTTATACATAGACTCTATTCTTTTACACAAGTTACATGATCCAGTGTGTATATGTATATATGTACACATTCAGTGATGAAAATGACGAGTGTGACGCGTTCGCGTTAAATCCTGTCTCTGTGATGATGATGATGATGATGATGACGATGACGACGATGGTGATGATGAACTGCATGAGCCATCTTTCATGAGTCATCATTCTTTTCTCCGAAAAGAAAATCCCACAGTCGTGAGCGCGTGTAGAAAAATGTCCGTTCTTGTCCAGGCGAGACTGAAACGCAGCAGTGACTTAATCAGAAGTTCGAGTTGTTTTGCTCCTAATATTGAACTTTGGAACCGAATTTGATGCGACGTTCCAGGTGAAGGCCGATGATCTGCAATACATGACAGTGTTCTGCAAATGGAAATAAATATGGAGTCCTAAAAAAAAAAATGTCAAAAAACATGTGTATACAATCATCGAGTGAGTGTGAAGGTGGCAATCACGATAAATACACTGCAGCTGAAAAGTCTGGAATATACCTGTAATATTAGTTGTTAATATAAATAATATCGATTAGAAAGCAAAACATTTTATATGCTATGCATACATTTTTTTTTAGGTAATACTTTATTCTATTTTTTGGGGGCGGGAAAGGTTTTATGCAGTTATTCATTATCCGTCGAGATTTAATTTTCCAAACAAAAGGTGTTCTGAATATTCATTTTATCATATTATTCTAAATGTTATATTTCATTCGGGATAAATTAAGAAAACGTCATTTCTTACAAAGAAATTCACCAATAAATCTGTAAAGTCGCAACCGACGAATGCTAGAATACGAATATAACCTGCAACAAAATGTACATTAGGTTGAGAACATTCATTCCAAACTTATGAAACATTTCCACTACGGGGTTGTTCTGCTGTCAAAAGTAATCGTACATCGTAGAAATACATGAAGAATTCGTTAATTAAATATTAGATCACATATCGCAGCTACAAATCCTGTTTTTTTTTATACAGCTCCCTCCGGTAATATTGGCACCCCTAGTCAATATGAGTGAAAAAAAAAAGCGGCTGTGGAAAAAAAAGACTTACTTATTTTTCACAGCCTTCTTTGCTCATATTTAGTAAGGGTGCCAATATTATTGGAGGGCGCTTTTCGTTACGTTATCAGACATTACGATTATCCTTTATGAATTACGTTGTGTCCTGTTCATGCTAGGTTTTTATTAGGTACCGTCCATGTGCCAAAATACACAATTATAACTCTTCGGGTTTTGACTGAAACCTCACTAGTGTAGTATTTTCAAGGGGCGGGGCTGAGAGTGATATCTTCAGGAGAGCAGAGTGGGCGGGGCCAGTCAGGTAGCTTCAGATAGCTGACATGCCTGAGCTTCACCTAAAGGATGTTTGTGTTTTCTCGTGAGAAACATATGAGTGTTTGTTTTGTCACATAACTCTTAATTCATGCGCAAGTTTAAACATATTTCCATTGAAGTTTTTCGCAACATTCCAGGTGTCAACAAATGGTTTATCTTCTGGTTGATTAACAGGAAAACGTTTTGTTAACGTCTTGTAAATTATTTAACGTCGATTTCCCTTTCCATTGCCTAAATCCTCACACATTTTAAAGGGCTGAAACATTAAAAAAAAACGAATCCTTGGAAGGAAATATAGCTAATAATAACAATTTCAAGGTTACATCAGCCATTACTTTTGACAGTAAATCAACTCCATAGTTGTTTTGAGGCAAAGTGTTCACGGAAACCACTTTTTTTTTTAAATACACAAGCTGCACGTTCTAGTAAAAATCAAACTGAAATGTTGAGTTAAAAACAGTATGAATCTCACTATGCATGTCACGGGGTCAAAATGGCCAGGAAATAAACAATGTCCATGTACATAAATACACGTAGAGTATATTACGCCAACCTCGCAGCTTCTACCTGTAACGTATCTATACTACTCTATGTAGCTATACTGTTGGCTGGGGGTCCGTTGGTATTATCAATTCTAATATGGTTCTTGTTGAATTTTTAAGAGCTACAATCCAAACCATATTCAAATCACGACTGGGTTCCTATTACTTTTAAGGTCCAATTTTCTACGATTTTTATTGGAATTAAATGGGTAAGTTAACAGAATGTGATATTCTGAGGTATATATATATATATATATATATATGATGACCTTTTTAAGGGCTTCTTATTGCATTTTTTATAGGTTAGCCATTTTATTTCGACTTACCAATTGTAAAATGGTTCCTATTGGATTTTTATGATTTAGTGACTCCAGTATGTTTGAATTTCTTTGTGATGATATGGTTTCGATGGTTGTATTAGATTTTGATCGGCTACCCGTTGTAATATGGTCTGATTTGAAGTCTGTAGGTAAGTTACTGGAATATAGTTTCAGTTCTAAGTGGTTCTTATTACATTTTTTTATAGGTTTTCTTTCTTTGGGTTGCCAGTTGTAAGATGGTTCTAGTTAGATTTTTATGGGTCAGTCATTCGAATCTGGCCTCATTCATGAGTGCAAGAAGTGACGCTGCTCTTCCTTGGACATCCGGTTGGCGGTAAACGACATTTCTGAATGCAATAGCAAATTAAAAACCATCATTCGCATGTCTGGTAGGTAGATTTGAAGGACGGGATGTCAATTAGGACCACGTTGTTGTGTTGTCGGATGTTCCCTAATGAGGCGTTTAAGCTTTCCCTTACATACCGTTCCACTGGTCACTTTGTTTTGACAGCTTTACGTGTAAAAATGGCTCCACCAGAAATGCTTCAGGGACGGACGTGTGCAGTAACTTCCCTATTGTTTTTCTCATTGAAAACTTCTATATGGCTTAGCGATTTAGAATATGGTCTCGATTCTTATGGGTCAGTAATTATAATATGGTTTGATAACACAATTGGATGATTATGGCATACTGTTAACTATAAGGTTGTTATTTGTACTGGTTACTGATTAGAATTTGGTTGGACTGTCTAGAAGGTTCTTAGAGGATTCCTATAGGTCAGCCATTTTGTTCTTTGGGTTTAGTGATTTTGTAAAATGGTTCTTATTGGGTTAATCGTTGTGAGAGAGTCATTTCAGGAGGTTCCTATTGGGCCAGTCATCAATTTGCGCAAATTATATTAACATGAGATTCATATAGATGTTGAGTTCAGGTATTAATTGGTGTTAATGGGAATTTTAAGGAAGTCTATGTTGTTGCATTCTGAGGTTTTGAGGTCCAACATAAGCAGCCTGAGTGGAAGAATGATGAACTGTCAGTGTCCTAAATCTACTTTCCCATGATTACTCATAGGAAAGCCATCATTTTGAAATTCTCCAATGGGAATATTAAGGGAATTGTCCATAAGGTGTATAACAGCACACACACACACACACACACACTTTCAACCCTGTGCCATAAAAAGTGATTGTGTCAGTGATGAATCAATATGAGTATGGAAACGAGTGTATTTACTATATCAGTGAGTGTATACACCACTCTGTACTCGTGATTAGTCGTAATGTGGCACTGATGGACGAGTCTCGATACTGCAGAGTGAGTCCCGATATGTTCTGAGTGCTATTTAGTGCATCAGTGAAACTGTAATAGAGTGTACGTCTGAAAGTTTAATGGGATAAAAGGTCAGAGACTCGGTCCATGTCAGTCCAAACCTTACGCTCTAAAACTACAAAGTGTGTCTGAACAGATTTTTTTTTTCCCCCCCTTTGATATAGAAAACACGTAGGAAATTTTCAGAAGTCTTGTACCGGAGTAGTAAATGTTAATATTAACGAGCATTGATGAATTAGGCTACAGTGTGTGTTCACGCATGTATTTTTAACTATGATCTGGAAAATACTTTTGAAAATCCATTTGCGCTCCAAGCGTTGAATATTTAATGAGATTATTGCACATAGCCTCTTCAGTGCGAGAGATTATATAATATATATTTATTTATATTTATTTATATATATAAGAACTATCTACAGGCTAGTTTGACACTGAACTATGTCTATACGCGTCTACTCAACAGTCCGCTCCTTTGTTGTTGTTGTTGTTGTTTTTTCCCCCTCGTGCATACTATTTTAGGAGGCTAATCTATGTTATCTCGATATACCACTACATACTCGAGTGTGAAATGGGGGCATGCTGAGATACAGATCATGAATCTTTTTTTTTTTTTTTCCATTTTTTTTTTTTCGGAGTATTTTCAATACTGTACTTCAACTAGGTCTACTCGCTATATCGGTTATCATAGCAACAGCTATGTAGAGATGTTACTCGTCCATTTGACACATAAGGGGTGGTGGGGGAGGTGCTAAGAAAAAGGAGGTTGGGTGGGGGAGGTGCTAAGAAAAAGAAAAAAAAAAACAAAACACACCCATCTGGACATACAAAATGGCACCCCAAATTCGCACAAAGCCTCCTTGTCTTCAGTCATTATTTTAGGTTTTTTGTGTGTTTTTTTTTCTTTTCTGTCCAGAAACGTTCATGTTTTCATGGAACGTAAAAATATCAAGGTGCTCCGGGAACGTTCGTTTGAGAACGTCTCCAGCCGACCTGAAACTGTACGGTTTAGCACTCGTGCAAAACGTAGCTGTGGATTTGACCTCGGAAAGTTGGTCGTGAGACGTGTGGAGAAAAGTCCCGGTTTCAGTTTCGACTAAGCAAATGTCGCGAATAGCGCATCCCGCTTCTCTCTCTCTCTCTCTCTCTCTCTCTCTCTCTCGCTTATAATTAAACCACTAGTGCTGAGCAATGGTGTTTAACCACTGGGGAAAAAAATCATTAATGAAATAAATGATCCTGATTAACAGTTTTAAACTCCTCCCCCCCCCCCCTCGCAGAAATGCTGAACTCGCTTTACTAAAAACAGAACTGCTTGACTTGGGCCACTTCAGAATTTAAATAATAATCATTTTCATAAGATTTTTAACGCATCACATATCACTACCTCCTTTCCCATCCTCCAGTCTGCTCATTTCAAACAAAAATCTTTGTAGGAGTTAAAGACTAAATGTTTTTATAGTACGATCGCAGTAGCTAATAGCAAAACAAGCAAATCTGTACGCTTTTCTTCGTTGGAATTCTGTAAATTTCTGTAAAAAAAAAAAAGAATGAAACTGAGTAGAAAACATCCCAGTGTCTAGTATAAAGTCGTAGAATTAACCCCTAAAGTCACAGCGTATTATCCACTTATTATTCACAACTTATCATTATAGTATTCAATAATGCACAACTATAAATGAATAAAATAACTGCTCTTTCTTTCATTTATTGCTGTTTTGTAAATCTTTTTTCGTAATTTCATCACATTGATAACGATCGTTAGTCTCCGCAGAACGGAACGTAATCGACCGCTGACTTTTCTTTCTTTAGTACAGGAATTGATGGGGAAAACGCGCGTAATTCGTGCCGTGGTTTCCACGGTAACAGCACAGTTCTTGTACGCGTTTCGTTCTTGCCGTTAGTTTATTTTCCCCAGACTTAGTGTAGTCGCGATGTCTCGTCACGTATCGTTATGCGCAAATCGGCATCGGAATGTCGGGAAAAGATTTTTTTTGTTGGTTAATGGAAAGTATATATTAAAAAAAAAAAGGATTTTTTTTCCCAGCAGGGAGAATTTTTTTTTTTCTACGTCCTGTCCTGTTTGTACGGTTTTAAAGCTGTGATGTTCAAAACCATGAACTTGCCTTGTTTAACTCAGGTCTTTCCGTCATAACTAGGTGTTGTAGAATTGGCCTATATACAGAATCTCATTTCTTCATTTGACATGTCGGTCATTCTTTTAAAGAAAGGAAAGAAATGAAATAGCGCAATCATCTAAAAGTTGCTTATTTCTATATCTGAACGGATGTATTTAGAGGTTCAATTCGGAATATTCACAGAATAATTGCACTGGTTTTGATGGTTCGTTTTCTCTACAGGTCCAAGAACCTTTTGATATATCACTCAGCACTAGCAGCTAACCAGCTTTCCCAAAACTCAGCTACAGAAGATCCGGCATCCGGAAAGTCTAGAAATTCGCACGACATCCAGCCATCCCAGGTGAACGAATTGCAAAGAAGGAGTGGGCTCTTATGTGACGAAAGCAGGGTTTGTATAGGACATGAACGAGGCGTCTGGAAAGGACGCTGCAATACACTGATATAGGGAACGTAATCGAATGACAGGGTGAAAACAGACGCTGATGCGTTAAAGGGGTAAGATTTTAAAGGAGCTGAGGTTCAGGTTCAATTTCAAGTTCCTGCCTTGATGAAAAGGGGGCGGAGATTCGCCGAAAGGGTGCTTTGCTGGACTGCGTGAGTGAAGTGCGCGTGCGTCAGATGGAAATCGGGCACATGATGATCTTGTCCTCCAGCATGACGCTGAGCACCAGGAAGACGACGTAGAGGAGGAACATGATGAAGCCGAGCATCTTGCTCATCTTCCACTTGCAGGCGGCGATGGAGATGATGACGAAGAGGAGCATGATGAAGAGGAGCACGATGGCGCAGAACAGGCCGTTGCTGCTCACCGCCACGGGCTGCAAATTGTTCACCAACGTGTACAAGAGCCACGGGAACGGTAACCTGAAGAGAGACAGGAAATGGCAGGTGAGTATCGTTATGGAACATGTTTTCCTTCTTGTGGTTCAGCTAAACTGGTCGTTTCTGGCACTGGAAATTAGTCTGTTAAATCAAGCAGGATTTTTTTTTTCTTGAAATAAAATGAGCATTCTTATAAAATGCGTCTGTGCGACACTGAAAACTTTACCTGGATGCAAAACATTAGAAAAAAAAATGTACCATCCTTTGATAAAGTAACTGATTTTCTTCTATAATCTATTATAAAACTCACTTTTATGTATGTGCGGTGTATTTGCCATTCCGATATCATGCTTTCTACACCATCAATGGTTGTTATGGACTGTGTGTATGCAGGGGTTTAATATTATACCTCACATGCAGTTCACACACACATCTACGTAGAGTAAGGAACTCTTTGTGAGGACCTTCCAGTGACACATGTATTACTGGAGACAAGTAATGCAGTGTCTAAACCTTTTAGTTAAAACGTTTCTGTAATTACTGGATAATTGTGAGGACATTTGACTCTATCCTAACAGTATGTATTGTTGTGTTACACAACACAATACAATACAACTTCTTTTTGTGCTTGGACCTCATTAAGTACAGCACTAATAATAATTATGCAGCCGGCGTGCCCGGTTTCCTACCCTACGGTGATGTCGAAGATGTTGGAGCCGACCGAGCTGGACACAGCCATGTCCCCGAGACCTTTCCGAGCCACAATGACGCTGGTGATGAGATCCGGAATGGAGGTTCCAGCTGCCAGGATCGTCAGCCCCATGATCTCCTCCGTGATGCCGATGGTTTCGCCGACCTGCGCGGGAGACGCCCCACAGCACGGCGTTAGTACGAGATCCGCTAAAGCTAGTTTCTCCAGTGAGAAGTCCCAAAATGATTCACTCCAAATTGAAACCAGAGCTGTTTAACTGGATTTCATGTGAACAGAATGCTATGACCGCTCTTGAACCCCATCCCTTATGCTTACATTATCCATAAGTTATGAATTTGAAGGGTGTGAAGATTGCTACATGAACACATTTCTGAGATGTAGCATCGAGTATGAGTCAGTAATCTCGTAGGTAAAAATAAGTCGTGCGGAAAAAATAAGTTGGACGATCAAGACGATCAGATGTTTTGCTTATCCAAATATATCAAAAAAGCCAACAATTTCCATGGGGTGTACTTATTTTTTTTACTTATTACTATACAAATATCGCTAATGCTGTTTAATACCGCAATTTAATATCACACTACCAGTTACAGTGCTGGAATTGTACATGCTGTGTATTTCTACTTAAGTCCCCACTATTCTGGTGAGGTGATGCAAATAGTCTGGACATAAAACTTCTCAATCTGGCTTCTGGGGACCTGCAGGCCATTTTTAACAAACAGCTTTTTTTTTCTTTTTTCTTTTTAAGTAATGTGACAATGGTGGAAATCATTATCCAGTATTATAACGAACATCATTACATCATTTTCTAATCGAAAAAAAAAACTTAATACAACTAAGACCCAGTGGTGTGAAGACATTGTTTTGGGATTTGTTGGTGGGAATAAAGTTCCTCTTCTTCTTCGTAGCGCTTTAAAATAAAAGTTAGAATGCACACCAAATGTTTTCCTGCGAGGATTTAAAGCCCTCTTCTACTTGTCCTAATTTCTCAACATCACAAACTGCCAAACTTTCCTCCCCAGACACGTCGGCCTACACTCTGTTACCGACAAAAGAGAAAAGAAAAAGGCGTCGATACGTTGCTCATAAAGCCAATTTAAATCGTTGAGTCATTCTTCCACACGCCAATGAGTCACAAAGCAGCACCAGCATTTCTGGCAGCCGCAGGATGAGGTGTCGCTGATCCAGCTGATGCCATTTTCTAGAATTAGTCGAGAACTTCAGCTCGCGCTCAGTACGAACCTGTGAAAATATTCCCGTATTCATTATCCACTCACATCCAGTCTCATAACTGCAGGTTCCTGAAGCCTCTTTTCTGCATTACTTATATCCTACATAGTGTTGTGTAGCTGCTGTGTGTGTGTGTGTGTGTGTGTGTGTGTGTGTGTGTGTGTGTGTGTGTGCTGTCATTGAGTCACGGAGCACCTGCAACACTCTTAGCCACGTTTTGACTCCAGCACGTTTGTATTTTGTCTCATGTGCTGTGTGTTTTGTTTCCTGTTACCTGGTGAGCAAACCACACCATCAGGTAGGAGAAGCAAGCGATCCAGGAGATGGAGCCCAGGAACGTGATGGGGAAAAACTTCTTGGCTTTCTGCAATAATAAAAAGGAATAATGATCATTATTGTTCAGTTTCATTCTTTCTTTTTTTTTTTTTTTTTTTTTTTTTTACACTTCTAGTCACGTCAGAACACGAAATAATCACCCTGATGACGCATTTTGAATTTTAACCAGTGGTTGATCACGAGTGGAAATTGTGGGTTAAACCTTCACAGGGATGATAATAATGATAATACTTAGCTAGTTTGGCAGTTAGCTTAGCTAACACAGTTCTCCTGCTGTTATTGGTTTCCAAGAAATATTGTAAAACGTGTTTCTAAAGATTTATCAGTATGTTAAACAGATGAAGCATGGTGTTACTCAAAAGTGGTTTTGTTTAAAAGTCCTTGTCTGGAATGTTCAAGTACCCCTCGCTTCAGAACCAGAAGACCAGGGGGTGGAGTCAGACCTGACCAAGCTTCTCTTACCTGGGGCGGAGTCAAACCAAAAATCCAGGGGGTGGAGTCAGACCTGACCAAGCTTCTCTTACGTGGGGCGGAGTCAAACCAAAAGTCCAGGGGGTAGATCAAGCCTGATTAAGCTCTTTTTACCTGGGGCGGAGTCAAACCAAAAGTCCAGGGGGTGGAATCAGATCTGATTAAGCTCTTCTTACCTGGGGCGGAGTCAAACCAAAAGTCCAGGGGGTGGAGTCAGATCTGACTAAGCTCCTGGGGTGGAGTCAGACCTGACTAAGCTCCTCTTACCTGGGGCGGAGTCAAACCAAAAGTCCAGGGGGTGGAGTCAGACCTGACTAAGCTCCTCTGACCTGGTGTAGAGTCGAACCAAAAGTCCAGGGGGTGGAGTCAGACCTGACTAAGCTTCTCTGACCTGGTGTAGAGTCGAACCAAAAGTCCAGGGGGTGGAGTCAGACCTGACTAAGCTTCTCTGACCTGGTGTAGAGTCGAACCAAAAGTCCAGGGGGTGGAGTCAGACCTGACTAAGCTTCTCTTACCTGGGGCGGAGTCAAACCAAAAGTCCAGGGGGTGGAGACAACTCATGTTTTAGACTGGGTTTGTTGTTCTGTGTTTTAGAGTGTGTCATGGTTTAACAGGTACAGGTTAGGCTTATAGGAGGAGTTAGATCAGGATCCAGCTCCACCCCCTGGACTTGCAGCAGTATTAAGAATCCATAATATTCATGTTTATAATGTGAAAAAATGCCGCATGTTAAAATGAACTCATTGCCTGCGTTGGTCTGTAAATTTCTCTCTCATATCCTTCACGTTAACTCGACGTACAACGTATCCAAGGTCCTTCTTTACCCTACAGCACACCTAGTCTTCATAAAGTTACACTGCATGCTTCATCAAAACGCTTCCCAAACCAAATTGAGAAAACCATGAGCGTTCATGGTTTTTCAGAACAGTAGGAGGATCTTAGCTGTCCATCAAACACACACTCACGGGCTTACGGACGTCGGGCAGCGTGATCCACAGCGGGAAGATGATGGGGAGGAGAAGGAGATACGTCAAGCGCTTACGGCTGCTCTCGGGCCACGACAGGCTCAAGGGCTGGTCTTCCTCATCGTCTTCGTCACCCTGTTTGAAGTGGGTAGAGTCGAAATGTCATGTCATGTCGTACACACCCACACACACCCTCTCCAATCAGAATTCTCACTTGGACAACCATCACTTGTCTGAGCATGCCACATACGCTAGGTGTGCTAAGTTTGCCAAGACAGAAGCAGATCAATACAAAGTCCTTCTGACTGAACCCTTTTATCTCACGATGAAACATTTCTATGCTGACGGGCGTGGTGTCTTTCAGGATAACCCCGCCCCCATCCACAGCCACGCCCTTCACATCACCCTTATCCCATCTCATCCCAATGGGAGATTTCACAGTGACGTGTTACTAATCACGTTACCTTCTTCCCTTACTTACTTACTTTTCCTTATCCAAATATGGTTCGGTAGAATAGCTCCTGCTGAACCGATCGGTCACCTGGTTACTTCTTGTAACCTTGGTGATTAGAGCCAAGGCTTTGGGAAAAAAAGCGTGACACACTCTTGCATATACACCCACACACACTCTCACAGTCTTTCAGTCTCGGATGCAAATGGATACACACTCACTTTTCCGTGAACTTCTCTGACAGAAGGAACTGAGCATTGTTAAAAATGGGTCAAGTGCCTGGAACAGGCGGTGCAAAGGCAATGCTGACAGCCTGAACATGTTCCCAGGGGAGGTTTTTTTCTCACACACACACACGCTTCTAAGTAGGCCCTTCAGCATCATTATATATCACTATAGCGACGGCCAATTATGGAGCGCCGAATTAATAAAATATACCGTAATTAAATACATAATTAAATCGCTTGAATATACGCATAAATAAATGAATCAATTCAACAAAGCCATCAATAACTACATGAAAAGCTTTTTAAATAGTCTATTTAAACATTTATATCTTTTATTTCATGATTTATTTCAGGCTTTAACATGCAAATTAAGCTTTACGTGGAGTCGTTCTGATCGGATGGCTAAAAACGATCTAAAATCTACATGATTTCGAAAAAAAAAAAAAGAAAAAAAAAAAGAGTTCAACTGTGATAACCAGTTACGTCGCACGTGTTCGTGTTCGTACAGCCGCGTTGTCACGGTAACTTGTTTTCCCATTCACAACGCTGTTTTTTCTCGCTTTTTTTTTTGCGCTCGTCCTCGTCTCACAAACGATAGGCACAAAAGCAGACAGCGAAATTCTTTTGTCGTATTTGTGTGTCGCTAATCATCTGAAAAGAAAATCCAAGATAATCGCATTAAAGATTTAGGAATATCTAAAAACCGCATGAGGAATAGCACGAACGATACGTCTTTCCCATGCGCGTGCCATTTATTTCAGTTCATTTCTTTCTAGCCTGTGCCAATCACGAGATATGTCGTTTATTGTCATTTATTTATTTTTCTTATTTGTTGGGATAGGTAACTGTAAGTAAAAATGTAAATATTGTTTTTGGTAATATACGCCCGTTTGGGGGAGTATATGGGGGAGTTTGAGGGGGTCTGTGGATCCGAAACAGTTAAAAAAAAAAAAGTTCAAAAAGAAGTTGTTGGGATTTTTATTTTTTTTTTGGCTGCGGTCCACAAGCCATCGCTGTAACTCGCACAAGGCAGTTTGTCAGCGTGAGACGTTTCTAACTGCCACGAAAAGTTGTGGAACAAAACAGATGGTGTGACAGGACAAACTCAGTCTGGCTGATGGCGAAGTCTGTCTGAGACACGAGGCACAAAGCTGCTAATAACTGGCTGAATGTTAAGATGATGACAAATTTTTTTTTTTTTTAATTCCTTTTATGTAGCACTGCTGCTAACGTTCATTCTGTCTGTGCTAGGCTAATTAACATTCAACATTCACGACTGAGCACAGGACATCTTATAAGTAATTAAATGCCGGTTTAATTTCAACGCAGTGCTACATTCTAGTCTGCGATGATGCTAATCAGTCGGTGCTAGCAAGAAAGAGCCTATAAGCTGAGCTTAGCCAATTGCCGCTTGTGCTTTTCGCCGCAATTCCAAAGAGCACACACTGCTTCTCCTTCATCTCGTCGGACACGATGCGTATATATATACATACATACATATATATATATATATACATACACACACACACTGGTGAATTGTACATACAAACAACTGATTTGCTGTCAAACGTGGAATGCTAGTTGCGCGACTGACTGATAAATGTTACCATGGCAACCAGTAGTAGGAACGCTTAGTAAAGCCAAGGGAAGCGACTGGCGACTTGCAGCGGTAAAATCGCTGTACGTGTGAACGTACCTTCACACGTAACGTGTTGCTGCTCGGTCTGTCCTTGAGACCTGGCTGGGGGTTTGATATTGGCCTAAGCGTAACGTGGCCTGTTGGCTAAAATGAGTTTAACACCCCTGGTTTAGATGTTTTGTGAGTTTTCCTTGCGAATCACATGCAGGGATGTTGTGTGAACACCGCGCTCGTTAGTTATGCATCGTGTGTTGTACATTAGACGGTGCACATTGTTGTTGTTGTTCTTCTTCTTGTTCTCGGGCAGCAGCTCATTAAGGGAACTGCTGAATCAGAACAGAACAGCTCGCTGTAGAACAGCTCGTGTGTGTGTGTGTGTGTGTGTGTGTGTGTGTGATCTCCATCTTTAACACACTCCCAGGTGATCAGTGGCTCCTGGTTTGCGTGAGATGGGAAAAGCATCCAGAATAATGCACTGGAAGTGCACCAGGGGAAAACAGATCACACACAGAGCAGAGTCACAGCAAGGTCTCGGGAATTAAAACGGTACAGTAAAGTAACCGATAGAAATCTGAACGGAATTCCTCATTGAACTAGACGGATAAACGTTGTAAAAATCTTGTAATAAGAAATTACAAATAAAAATAGATTATTTACATTGGAAAAAAAGCAGCCCGAAGTGCTTTAACAGAGAAAGAACGAAACAAAACGTAGTCGAGATAAAATAGGAAAAAAAAATACAACAAATAATTGCACGGATTAAAATAATAATAATCATCATCATCATAATAATAATAATAATAATAATAGTGGTCAGGAATGTTTTTAAGGAAGAAGTGATTTTCCAGGGAGGAGCCCGAAACTCGGAGGATCAGCGTTGCGTTATTTTTCGCTCCTCTGCGTCGTGACGGAGGTGAGAACTCGTTTCTTTACCACTTTCAAGTAAAAATAGCTGCAGTCTGAGGTGTTGGCTTTTAAACTGACCTTGAGCTCGTGTGTGTGTGTGTGTGTGTGTGTGTGTGTGAGATCGGGGTTAGTGAGCAGGAGGAGTGGTGTAATTATCAAGCAGGAGCACTCGCATCATTCTCAGGTGCCAAGCCAGTGCTGCTGCTTCCTGCCAGATGCACACAGGTGCATCGTGGGACGGCAGCGTGCGTGGGCCGCCGAAAATAGATCCAGCGGGAGTTTGGCAGAGGGGAGAGTAAAGTGTCAGCAAACCCACTCTCTCTCTCTCTCTCTCACACACACACACGCATGAGAGACCCATACGAGCGTCGGAGATAACAGGAAGGCACTGAGGGTTCAGATTAATGGTCTCAAGACGGATCCGAGTTTCTGCTGCAGATGCAAACTGCAGTAATTGTACAACTAGGACATGAAGCACGAACTTACGGACTTAAAAGCCCACAACAATTCATCTTTCTCTGGGATCGAGTATAGTAATGAAGCTGTTTTTGATTAAGAGACAGTGGGAGTCAGTGCAAAACAAGAGCTGTGAAAGAAAGAGAGAAACGAACACAAGTCTAAAACATTGAAATTTAAAACTGAAATTGTGAACATAATGCTCGTTAAACCACGTGGGGGGGGGTTTCTGAACTTTATCATCAATATAACATACATATAAGACGGACATTTTTTAAGAAACGCGCTACTCCGAGTAGGCTTCACCGTTGTACGGTTGTCTATAAATGATTAAGTATATCCGTCCATCCATCTGTTTTCTATAGCGCTTATCCTTCAGGGTCGCGGGGAACCTGGAGCCTATTCCAGGAGGCATGGGGCACAAGGCGGGGTACATACTGGACAGGGTACCAATCCATCGCAGGGTACAATAACACACACACACACACACACACAGACACATTCACACACCCTTCATACATTTTGGACATGCCGATCAGTCTACCATGCATGTCTTTGGACTGGGGGAGGAAACTGGAGTACCCGGAGAACATGTGAACTCCGCACACACAGGGCGCAGACGGGATTCGAGCCCCCAACCCATACATTTGAAGACTTGAGTAGAAAACGCTTTAATTTCATTCTATACTACATTTTTGTTTGGGGTGTACAAACTTTTGCACCATGTAGTTGATGGAAAATGAATGTACGACTTTTCGTGCACTTCTAGGAAGTGTCTAGGGGAAGTCTGTAAGGATTTAAGTTAAGGGGTGACAATCAGGCTGATCGTGTGTGTGTGTGTGTGAATGTGTGTAGGTAGGTAGAGTAAATGAATGACAGAGAGCGTGCACGTGTGTGTGAGTGTGTGTGTGTGTGGCAGGTCATATAAACCGATGTAGTGTTTAAGAGAGCTGGAACGGAGTGTGTGTTTTCTGGCCCCCGGTGACCCGGTTGTCACGGTGACTTTGAGAGGACACTGTTCCTGTCTGCACGCAAGCAGCGCCATCTGTTCGCCTGGCACCGTGCTGCACCAACAGGGGGCAGGAGGTGGTAGGCTTTTCATCAGCCAAACAAGAGGGAAGCCAGGGAGTATTTCTCTCTCTCTGTGTGTGTGTGTGTGTGTGTGTGTGTGAGTGTGTGTGTGTGTGTGGTACAGTAGGAAGGTTAAATGTGAAAAGTGTTCTTCCCTTTGAGTATAAACAAAAGCAAACCTTCTGTTATCAGTTAGTCTTGACCTCAAAGTTCAAGATCATCATCTCAAACACACACACACACACACACACACACACACACACACACTTGATATACAGTGTGATCACATCATGTGCAAAACACACGACACATGAAGGTTATGTGTCATGAATTGTACAAAGAATCACGTGAAAAACTCGATTATTCTGTACAGCTTCACGTGAAGGCCACGTGACGTGAGTTCAACACGTGAGCTGCAAAACGTGAAAATGTTCACACATACTAAACACTGTTGATTGCTGTGTTAAATATTTCACTAAATGACTAAATGTGACATGTTTAATATGTCACACATGGCATATTATATATATATCATGTATATGACATGTATAACCCCAGAGATATGGGTTGCCAGATCTGCACAAAAACCTCCAACGCAGAGGTATGCTAGAACGTCATTATTAATTTGTATACATTAAATATTTGTCATTAATGAACAGTATTAATGAGAATGAAACTGAAACGGAATATCTACCCTGTGCCCCACTTCGCCTACTTATCCGTCCTGAATAGTGTCCGAGATACGAATGAGTGCGTCCCAAACAGTAGTACGTTCAAATGAGGATCCCAAAGGTACGCGGATGGTCTACTATATCCGGTAGATTTTCGACGTGTGGATCCGTGGACAATTTTCCAGCTAATATTACCCACAATTCCTTGCGCGATGGAGGAGGAGTTCTGTGACGGTTTGCGTCCCAGAATTCAACAGCACATTTTAGAGAGGTGTGTCTGAAACGTGGAAGAATAAATCGAGGGAACGGTAAATGAAATGAAATAGTATAAATGATATAAGGGATAATGAATGAAGAAAAGCTGAAATGCAACGAGGAGTGTGTTTACGGTGACGCTGGTGGGCGGAACTACGCAACAACGTTCTCTTCCGTTACGTGACGTGTTAGTACGTCCCAGTACTCGAGAACTCTTTTGCTACACACTCAAACATATGTATGTTTTCTTCGCAAAAAGAGCGCATACTTTTACTGTGTAGTATAAGTAGGCGACGTGGGACGCACTTTTTTCTTATTCAGATTTTTTTTGTGCAGAATGCAACTGAAAAAAAAAAAAGCCACAAACTGTTTAGTACATCAAGCCAACAGTCTTTATTAAAGAGTGTGTCTGTGTGTGTGTGTGTGTGTGTGTGTGTGTGTGTGTGTGTGTGGTGTTATACTGACTCACCGCGTCGCCCTCTTGGCCCGCAGTGCCGTTCAGAGGTGGAGAAACTTCCACCTCCACGCTGGAGCTATTCGGGAGGTTCTTATCTAAAATAAACACAACACCCCGTTAGAACACAGTCGGCTGCAGGAGGTGTGTGTGTGTGTGTGTGTGTAAAAATAAGTCTGAACACTGATAATACCGGTCAGACAGAACATCAAAGAAAGCGTGTGTGAATGGCGCCGTGCCATTTGAGTTGTGTTAAGATGCTAATATGGTAATGTGGCTGTTAGCATAATTGGTGTGTGGAACTAAGAGACGTGTGTGTTCACTTTGATCAGGATGAATGTGGATCACACGGAAGGGAAAAAAAGCAGATTATAAATTAGGAAAATGAAGAATAATTGACTAACGTTTTGTTCTCAAACTCCGAATCGTGACACTAGCCTCATTTTAACGTGCCACTTCACGCTACCTTTAGCTAGTTTGTAGTTAACTAGCGAACGCCGAGCAGTAGAAAAAAGTGCAGAAAAATAATACTTAAGCGAACGTATACGGTTACTCTTTGGCGGAATCTTACTCAGTTAAAGGACACGATCTCGAACAGCACTTACACTTGAGGAAAAGTTAAAAATTGTCCACGCTTAAATGTATATAAAAGTATCGAATGAATCATTTTAAGTTACAATATCTATAAAAAGTTCATTCAGTTTAACGTTAATGTTCGTTGGTTTACCGTTCGCTTTTGTTGGTTAGAATCCGTACACGTTTTTAGCCATTAAAGTAACTTTAATGTATGAACAGCCAATGAGATCAATGAGATACAGTCCCCTCCGAAACTATTGGAACGGCGAGAGCAATTCATTTGTTTTTGCTGGAAACTGAATACATTTGGGTTTGAGATCAAAAGATGAATATAAGGAGAGAGTTTAGAACTGCAGCGTTTACGGCGTATACTGGCGTTTATACGTAGACGTGTTAAACGACATAGAACACCCAATCTGTAGGCGAGCAAGAGAAAAAAAAATATTGGAACATGCGACTGACAGGTGTTTCTTGTCGCCCAGGCGTGTCGTGTTAGATTGACTGTTTAAACACTAAATAGCTCTGAACATTAAGTCTTGGTTTGAGCCTTCAGTTTCACCTGTGAAGACTGCATTAGTTGTTAAAAAGGATAAGCCAACATGACGATCAGAGAGCTGCCTATGGGAGGAAAGCGAGCCATTTTGAAGCTGAGAAAAGCGGGGAAATCGATCAGAGCCATTGCACAAACATCGGGCGTGGCCAATAGAACCATTTGGAATGTCCTGAAAGAGAAGGAAACCACTGGTGTGCTGAACAACTGACACCGAATGGATCGGGCAAGGAAAACGAAACAACGAAAACGTTGTGAGAGCTGTGAAGTAAAACCAAAAAAAAAAAAAAAAACGATCAGTGACATCACCAACAATCTCCACAGGGCAGAGCTGAAGGTATCACAATCCACCGGTGGAAGAAGACCACGAGAGCAGAAATGCGGAGGCCGTACCAGCACTAAGAATCAGAAAATCAGATTTCATGTCCATCTTTTGATCTCAAACCCAAATGGCTTTGGTGTATAGCACAAACAAATGAATTGTCGTTCCAATAGTCTTGGACGGGTCTGTACAGATTAACTGATACGGATATAGTTTGTAGTTCTAAATGAAAAAAAGAAAAGGTTAAATGCAGAAAACTGGCTTTCTATGTTTAAGAAAGTAATACGTCAGTCGTAGCTAACATACAGCATGTCGTCTCATTAATATTCAAACGCGTTCAAGTACTACACTGTTATAGAAATTTTGACAGCGCTAATCTATGCTAATGCTGACCGCTAATATTAGAATCTAGCTAGTAAGCAGGGAATGCTACGCATTACCGTCTCTGTGTGGATGTAATGCAGGTGTTAATACACTGGTTTGTATCATTCGTGACAGAAATAATAATAATTAAGGTTAGGTTTTTAATGCTAGTTGTGAAATCTAGCAGGCTAACTTACCAGCCACTCCGTTAGCATCTTCCACTTGGCATTTCTTTTTGGCAATTTTGTGAAGGATGGACGCCTTCTCACGGAACTTTCCTGAAAGATAAAGGAAGAGTGAGTGCTTTTTGGTGTGAGGTTTGAATTATGGCGTTTTAGCTAATCATATCAATAATGCTAATTTATGGTACATAATTCCTTACTACTCATGGCTGCGGGACGATCGATCATGTGTATTTAGATTACAAGTGCACGTAACGCTAGCATACAAACTAGCACCCCCTAAAGGTTATAAGGTGTGTTAGCATTCGTGGAATAGCATGTGTCAGAGCGTTAGCACATTCGCATCTCTCTCTCTCTCTCACACACACACACAAACACATACTACTCTGTTTCTCCATAACGCCCTGATTATCATCACTCCATGACCTTCCTGACAAAATCGTTAACTCCAGTTGGCTCTCAGCCCATCAGGCTGTCTATGGCCATCAGCAGTGGCCCAGACCGGCTAATCTAACCCCTACAGATGTGCACATCTGCATCACATGACCTTTTGGGGGTCAGTGAGCTTGGGTGATAAAGTCCTCGGGCTAGAGACGCTCTAATTCATGCCAAACATCGTAAACTTTGCTTGGAATCCTGCAGCTTGGAGACCGTAGTGGGTGGGACCATGGGTGAACGCTGTCAATCATTGTGAAGCACTTGGACTGATAGACCAACAAAAACGGTCTAGAAATCTACGAAAGCATTTCTGAAGTGTTTTCAGCTTCCGAGTAAGTGTGTCTCTTAGAAAAGACGTCCTTCTAGTGTTTTAATCGTTACTAATATGATGACGTTTTCTTTAAAGATTTATTGAAACTTTACGGAAGGAGTCTCCAGTGTCAGCTACGATTTCTCTGTAAAAAGCTGCGTCTGTTTGTCTTGGTGAGGTTGCTACTATAACGTAAGTGACAACGCTTTACAAACTCCTGTACACCAGATATTATGCGTTTTTCCCCAAAAAACCTTCAAGTCCCTGTGAAGCGCCTTGAAACGCTCAGCGTTATTCGATGTATTGATGTCATTTCCACTGAAACAGGGAGTCAGGACGGGATATATCGAGTGTCTCCTCCGCCTTTTTAAATAGCCAATAGCGTTTAGCTTACCTCACAGCCCGGGCTAAGCCGTACTTGGCAGTTATTACCATGGAAACATGCCCGTCACAAAGCCGTGAGCTGGCACAAACACCTACCGTGCTTGCTGATACAGTAAGATTGCTCTCGCTCAACATCGGCAACTTCAGCAAGGTGATTTTGATAACGTCGGGGGCGGGACACTTCAGATTCTAGACAGCGTTTCATTGGACAGATAATCTGATGAGAATCCGAAGTGCAGAATGATGTCGTCAAAACCGCTGATCCGTATCGGTGGTAGAGAGAGACTGTACATTTTGAATGTGTATCTCTTCTATATATAGCATATCTCCTAACCTTAAGGCTAACACGTTCATACTAAACTCCGATTTTGATTTCATGGGGATTAGTGTTCATTTTGTTAACAAGTAAGGTCACATGGTCTACAATTTGCGATGCTGTCACAACAAATTAGAAGTCTTTGCGAGTTTTGTAACGATTCGCAAACGACTCGGTCTGTACGGAAAGTTTAACCACGTTGGTCTCGCTTGTCCTCGATCGTGGTTTAAGGTTCACTCTTCAGTACTGGAACGGAACTCGAGACGCAGAAAAGACGGCATCAAATGAGAACCCGAGAACGCCGGAGCAAATAATAAGGCGTTATTGAAAAACACCCCTCTTTCCTCCGTGTGGAAAATTAGCAGGTGAAATGATGCTCTATTATGCAACATCAAAGAGTGTGAAGAGTGTGCGGCGATGAGGACGGAGCTAAAATTAGACGCCGGCGTGCGTCGGCTCTTTCTCTCCGACATCAGAGGGACCGCACAAGCCGATTTGTCACCGTGCCGGCCGTGATGCGAGCCTAACCCGTCCTCAAAGAGACTAAAGCAATTCAGCTGTAACCAGACATCCCAGAAGTGCTATTATTGGTTTAGAGAGAGAGAGAGAGAGAGAGAGAGAGAGAGAGAGGGTCGTTATTACATTAGCTATATGTTGCTGCTAATCCATATCTCCTCCCAGAGTGACTCACACTCTTCCTCACATCAGCTTCATGATAAGCTTGTTTTGTGTATGTGTGTGTGTGTGAGAGAGAGAGAGAGAGAGAGTGAGAGAGAGAGATTTGTAGCTTCTAAATATGAACATGGCCGTGTTCTCAGGTTTTCAATTTACAGGAGCAGAAACACCAACAAAATGCCAAACGAATCCGACGAGGAAATGAAGGTGCGGGATGCTCGGGGGAGGAAGAAGACAAAAGAAATCGAAAAGGGGAGAAAAACAAGAAAAGGAAATTGTCATACACGATTTGCACTTATGTTAGTGAAATCTCACCAAGAGAGGCCATCAAAGCAGGAGCGTGAAAACAACACACACACACACACACACACACACACACACACAGCGTGCTGAGGGAAGAGGTGAGGAGGGGAAGATGAGCATGGATGATGAATTGCACACGGAAAGAAAGGATCTTACCTTCTTCGGTCATTGAGTGATAATATTTTAGCTTGCCATAAGTCCCCAGCTCTACAACATCACACACAGAGACAAGTGTAAGGCAACACGCACAAACACACACACTGAAAGACACACACACACACACACACACACAGGTGGAGGTGAGCATGACAGAGCAATGCGACGTACATGGTTCAGGAAAATCTCTCTCCTTAACCCAATCTCACTAACATAAGTGCAAAACAGTGAGTACAACAACACAAAGATGTTTAACAGAAGACCCATAGCACACACACACACACACACACACACACAATTTTGGAATGCCAGAATCATCCATAAGGAGCAAAACTAAGAATAGAGAAGTGACGATGCTGACTGATCAGCACCGAAAACAAAATGTATTTAAAGAAAGTTCATAATAAAAGACGAATCCGCGAGTCGATATCACCTCAAATCAAATCTGTCATTCGCATGTTAGCACTCAATGCTAGCTTTTAGTTGAGTCTTGTGCTAGCTCATGATTTAGCATGTTTACTGTAATGCTAGTTAGTGGTTTTGCTTCCTCACAGTAATGCTAGTTAGTGTTTTTTTCCCGTTTAGTATGATGCTAGTTCATGTTTTAGCATGTTAATGAAATAATTGTCCACTGTAATGTTAGTTAAGATTTGAGCCTGGCTACTATAATGCTAATTTGTATTTTATGTATTTAGTAATGCTAAATTAAATTCGTCTTTAATTCTGTTTACTATGATGCTAGTTACTGTTTTTGCCTGCTTACTGTTTTTATATATTTAATATAACGCTAGATCATGTTTTAGCATGTTAATGAAGCACTGTAATGTTAGTTTAGATTTGAGCCTTGTGACTATAATGCTAGTCACTGCTTTATGTGTTTAGTATAATGCTAATTCATGTTTAATCCTAATTACATTGATGCTAGTTACTGTTTTTGCTTGTTCACTGTTATGCTAGGTACTGTTTTTGCCTGCTTACTTTAATGCTAATTGCTGCTATTATATGTTTATTATAATGCTAGTTCAGGTTTGATCTTGTTTACTGTTATGCTAGTCCATGTTTTATCTGTTTAACATGATGCTAGTTCATGTTGTAGTATAATACTAGTTACTGTTCTCATTGTTTAATATAATACAATGTAAAATGCATTATAAAACAAGATAAAATTGTTTTTATCTTGTTAATATAATGCAAGTTTCATATATGTTAATTCATATTTTAAACTGTTTAATATTACATTGTTTAATAGTGTTTTAACCTATTAACCAAATAACCTGCTAGATAGATGTTTACTATGATGCCAGTTAGTGTTGTTACAATTCTATTGTTTTTGCTTTAAATTGAAGACATTTGGGTTTGAGATCAGACTGGGTATGAGATCAGACTTTCAGCTTTCATTTCCTCATATTTACGTCTACTGTAGATATGTTAAACAACTAAGAACATTGCACCTTTTGTTTGAACCCTTCCATTTTTGAAGTGATCAAAAATATTGGAACAATTAAGAGTTCTGAATGTCTACTCTTGGTTTGAGCCCTGGGTTGTTAAAAAGGATAAACCAACATGAAGACCAGAAAGCAGTCTATAGCAGAAAAGCCAGCCATTTTGAAGCTGAGAAAACGGGGAAAGTCTATCGGCAGCATTGCACAAACACTGGGCATAGTCGAAAACAACAGTTTGGAATGTCCTGAAAATGAATTGCACAGTTGATGACGGAAACATTGTGAGAGCTGTGAAGAAAAACCCAAAAACAACAGTCAGTGAAATCACCAACAACCTCCACAGGGCAGGGGTGAAGGTCTCAAAATCCACCGTTGGAAGAAGACTTGGAGAGCAGAAATATAGAGGCCAAACCATTCGCAAACGCAAACCATTCGTCAGCATTAAGAATCAGAAAGCCAGATTGGAATTCTCAAAGGAATACAGAGATGATCCACAAAGGTTCTGGAACCAAGATGAACCTCTACCAAAGTGATGGAAAGGCCAAAATGTGGAGAAAGAAAGGATCTGCTCATGATCCGAAACATACAAACTCATCAGTAACACATGGTGGAGGTAGTGTCATGGCTTGGGCTTGCATGGCTGCTTATGGAACAGAACATGAACTTATGGCTGCTTTATTGATGATGGAGCTCATGATGGTTGCAGCAGAAAGAATTGAGAAGTTTACAGGAACATTTTGTCTGGCAATTTACAGAGAAATGCTGATTCACGTTTTATCAGTTTACTATAATGCTAGTTAGTTTGTTTGTCTGTCCTGGTCTGAATAATGCTATTTCATGATTTAGTTTCATTTCTAAAATAATAATAATAATAATAATAATAATAATAATAATAGGGTTGTTGTTTTTTTAACCTGTTAAACATTTCACATTTTAGCTGGTGCATTGTTACGCTAGTTTAGATTTTAGCCTGTTTGTTTACTACACTGGTAGGTAGCATTTTAGCCTTTATGATATACAGTATAACGTATATTCCTTATTATATAACGTATTTTCCATGTGTTTGCTGTGATAGCTAGACCACAGAAAAATTATATATTATGTTATTAAACTTTAATTGAATGTTACATTGACGTTTCCGTCATAGCCTTCCAAACAGCCTGCAGTGTCACCTTCAGCTCAGAAACCCTAACCTTAGATGCTTTGTTCTTTATTTACTGGCAGAATTTTAGAGATCGAAATCCAAACTTAACATGTCATGACTGATCTGATCACAAAGCAAAAACACTGAGGCTAATGTTATTAGCTGTGTATAGATATGGCCATCTGCCCGACAGACTGGCTAAACTCCCAGGCAGCTCAAAGATCATAAATAACTCAGGCAGCGCCATGGCTCTTTCATAACAAAGAGTCTTCACGGCCATGCAATAGCATTATCAGACTAAAAGGCAGTGAGTTGAATTCATAATAATTCAGCTACGGGATAAGAGGCAACATAAATGTGAGGGAGATAAAGCTAGTGTCTCCTAGGCTGCATAGTAATACTGTCTGACTCCCGGGCAGCTTCGTAATGTAGTATGTTCATCCAGACACAATGCTAATTAGCAGTCTGGGAGCTAGTGTCTTTTCTGTAATGCCAAAATGTTGCACAAGATGGCTGACTTCTCCAATCTCCTTATTCCGATTTCTCTAACTTAATCGGAGCTATAGCTAACAGGCTTCTGATTCCTATCCATGCACATTAAAGTTAGGAACAGTTTGCCGTAGAATGAAATCTTAAAATCTTTCACACTGTTTACTGTAATGCTAGTTTATCTATGTAGACTGTTTTGTGTAATGCTAGTTTATCTTTTAGCCTGTTTACTGTAATGCTAGTTTATCTTTTAGCCTGTTTACTGTAATGCTAGTTTATCTTCCAGCCTGTTTACTGTAATGCTAGTTTATCTTCCAGCCTGTTTACTGTAATGCTAGTTTATCTTTCAGCCTGTTTACTGTAATGCTAGTTTATCTTTTAGCCTGTTTACTGTAATGCTAGTTTATCTTCCAGCCTGTTTACTGTAATGCTAGTTTATCTTTCAGCCTGTTTACTGTAATGCTAGTTTATCTTTTAGCCTGTTTACTGTAATGCTAGTTTATCTTTTAGCCTGTTTACTGTAATGCTAGTTTATCCTTTAGCCTGTTTACTGTAATGCTAGTTTATCTTTTAGCCTGTTTACTGTAATGCTAGTTTATCTTTTAGCCTGTTTACTGTAATGCTAGTTTATCTTTTAGCCTGTTTACTGTAATGCTAGTTTATCTTCCAGCCTGTTTACTGTAATGCTAGTTTATCTTTTAGCCTGTTTACTGTAATGCTAGTTTATCTTCCAGCCTGTTTACTGTAATGCTAGTTTATCTTTTAGCCTGTTTACTGTAATGCTAGTTTATCTTCCAGCCTGTTTACTGTAATGCTAGTTTATCTTCCAGCCTGTTTACTGTAATGCTAGTTTATCTTTTAGCCTGTTTACTGTAATGCTAGTTTATCTTTTAGCCTGTTTACTGTAATGCTAGTTTATCTTCCAGCCTGTTTACTGTAATGCTAGTTTATCTTTTAGCCTGTTTACTGTAATGCTAGTTTATCTTTTAGCCTGTTTACTGTAATGCTAGTTTATCTTTTAGCCTGTTTACTGTAATGCTAGTTTATCTTTTAGCCTGTTTAGCTATAATACTAGATTCTGATTTAGCCTGTTCATTGGCTGGACTAAAAGGTTGTGGTCTCCAGAGGTTGTAATTTACTCAGAATGACACATTAAACTGTTATCTCGAGTTTTAAATTGCCTTTTTTTCTTTTTTTTACAGAAAACAAACCACTTATCCTCGATGCTACTACAACGTAATAATTAGATACAAAGAGTATACAGAAACAGAGTTGTTTTTTTTAAAAGAAGAAAAATAACTGCAATACACAAAGCCAGATCTCCAAGCCATAAAGAAAACTGAAAATTCGAATGACATTTTGTGTGTGTTTGTGTGTGTGTGTGTGTGTGTGTGAGTGTGTGTGTGGTTGTTGTTAAACAGTGATGCTGATGACCTTGCAAAACGACCTGTAGAGTTACAGACCGCCGGGAGGCACAAAGCTTTTAATATTGATTCAGCCACACAGGAGGAGAGTGTGTATGTATCTGGGTTTGTGTGTGTGTGTGTACGTGCACGCACGAGTGTGTATTAATGTGGGTGTGTGAAGAAATGTTGCATAATGACGACCGAACCCAGTAATCAGTTGATTCATTAATCAGATGATTATTAGTGTTTGGATGTGTTTGTGTATACATGTGTGTAAATGCAGGGGGACAAATGACAAGGTGATTGGAGGCGGGCTGTGCATTTGTTTATGTGTGTGTGTGTGCGTGTGTGTGCGCTCGTGTCCTTTAAAAATAGATAAATGGCGCGCCGGTTCAAGGGTCAAGCCGAACGATCAATATCCACTACTCGGCAAGAGGCCAGAGATTGAAATACACACATGCACACACATACACACACACTCAACCATACACCCACGGCGTGTTGTGTTTGTCTTGTCTGGTTTGTACTGTCTGTGATTCGCCGTCCGGCTTTATTTATTCTGGAACATCGCACTCAGCTATTGGCATGTAAAAGTGTGTGTGCTGAGCATCAATATCAGTCTGGTCTCAGCACCAATTAACAAGATCTAACATCAAACAAGTCCTGGTGGGAAGCAGAAACTCTCCGCATGAACCAAACCACATTTGTATAATCTTCCGTATTCGTAAATCGGGCTCGATTTGCGCAACGGTGTGGTATAGAAGGATACTTGGATTGGTCAGAAGGTGTTGACTCGTTTTCTATAACATCAGCTCTGACAATAGTGAGGCTTACATTAATGCGCTCATTTCCGTTTCTATAGTAACAGCCAGCTCACAGGGACTTGTACGAGCGGATGACGTATACGATGAATTTAATCTATAAAATCTAAGGCTAATAATAAACAGATTAAAAACGTGTCAGTATTTTAAGAAAGAAAGAAAAACGTGTAGTCGTTGAGGTGGTGATTTCCTTCTGTACGGAGACGGAGAAGGAGTCTCCAGTGTCAGTCAGGTCCTCCAGGATTTTTGCGATCGCAGAAACTAACGCAAGATCAAGCAGACTCCGCGATATTCGGAGGCGATTGCGCTTTTTTTTTCTAAATTACCACGGGTTTGTGCCGAGACGCGTCATGTGATGTCATCACAGCGCGCGTTCAGCCAAAAGCCCTCGTCGATTCACGTGCGTCGAACATGAGTACAGCTAAAGGGTCTCATTTACCGACAAACATGACTGCGAAGTAGTTTTCCACAAACAGAAAAACATTCACACAAAACACTCCGCAAGTTGCATCGAATTATTTTTTTTTTTTTTTAAAGCAGCAGTAAAATCGAGCATTTTTGGCCGCAACAATCACAAAAAACCTCCGCAAAATCCTGTACGGATCAGTCCGTGAAGTAAGTCTTCGAGTCGGAGAAGTTTTTGCGTTTTCAGGTTTCTCGATAACATGACGAGGTTTTCATTTTTTGTCTTATTAGGTTCGAAAGAGGAAAAAAAAAAAAGAGACAGGCGAGGGATTGATTGTTTAGAGCTGCTATAATGTAAGTAATAACAGGAAGTCGTTTATTTCGTGGACGTTAAAGTATGACTATAAATGGATAAAAAGTGTGACGTACGATCGTGTCGTTATTTTTTTAAAAAATGTGTAAAAATGTCATCATTGGCAGGTAGCTGTAGTTCAAGAGGAATGAAACATCACGCCGCGGTAATTTTGGTCGGTTGTTTTCCAGTCGCGTCACCTGTCGTATTTTATTCCGTATTTGATTATTTTTCTTCGGGGATTGAAACTCACGACCTTCTTTAACGTGTGCCTCGAGGTAGCAAGGTTGCAGATGGTTAAAGATCTGGCTGACGGATTAGAAGGTGGTGAGTTTCAACCACGCGGTGGACGAATGGAGTGTTGAAGTGATGAAGAAAAGGGTGTGTTTAACAATCCTGGACCAGATCCTACGGTTTAAGTAGAAGTAGGAAGAAGCTTGTTTTTTTAATAGGTCCGGCTCATTATTGTCATGGCAAATCAATCACCTAATGACCTATCGGACTGTTCCAGATTGGCATATTTCAGATATATATATATATAATAGCTGAAATAAAGAGCTGAAAGAAAGTTAGTGACTAGACGGAACTGATATGTGGTTTGTTCGAAGTTTCGAAGTTGCTCTATTTTAGGAGCATCGGTGAAAAAGGATGACGATATTTCATGTGATGATTCACCATCCACCTTCCCGAACAAATCCCCTGCTGCTTCCAGTATTTTGAGAAACACTGTCAATTATTCACACAATAGCGAGTAATTAACGCTGACTGAAGCAGTTGTTCTGAAACACTACGGGAAGGCGCAGTCAAACTTTCGGTGGATAAGCTTTAATATAAAAGCTATTTTAGTAGCGATCACGATTGAACGGGAGTGTCCGGGTTTATCTGCAAAGGGCAGCTGTCGCTGCAGGATTTCATTCCAATCCAAGCCCAAGCAGGAGCACATGGCAGTCAAGATTGGATGTTCCTGCTGCAGTTTCGTTCGGATCGACGGGAGAAATAAAAACATTGCATCACGAGGTAGGTGAGATCGTAAAACAGCCACACGAACGGCAGAGCGAGCAACGTGAGAAAGTAGTTCTTAGAAAGGAACGGAAATGAACTTAGAAGCGATTCAGTACCGAGTAAAAGGACTACGCGTTTTCACATTTTTACTCAGCGAATTATTTTTGAACTGAATAAACAGATAGATACTTTCATTGATCCAGAGGGAAGTGGTAGCAGATGAGTCTTGCTCAAGCACCCGACCGTGGCAGTTTGACAGTCCCGGGATTGGACGTCACATCCTTCCGACCGGTATTCCAGAGCCTTTATCACTGAGCCAAATGTTGTTACTGGGTGTCTACAGACTCGAAGCGAAGTGTGCTTTAGGGTTGGGTCAGTGCCGCATAGCGACACAACTTTTAAGCTATTCGAGCGTGTGAAAAAGCAGCACAAAGTGCAACATCAAGAATGCATGCAGGCAAGAAGGCTGCTCTTACCACACAAAATCCCCTTCACCCGTTCTTGGGATTTCGCTTAATACAACTCCGAGCAGTGATTATAATCCGTCTGGCAGAACGATGTCCAAAGAAATGAGCGCAGGGTTTTAAAGGAACGTTAAAACGATGGTGTGAGGCCATATCATACTGATAGGCTTGACTTTCTGGCCTAATATCTGTGCAAATTTGTGCCTCGACACTTCTCATCATGTACGTATAATTGTGTTTATATTTAGAGTATAATAAGATCGACTTAATTAACGGGAATAAGGAGTGGCCTTAGTTTCATTCAAAGATTTACACATTTGAATAGAAAAAGGCTTCAAATACGTGAAAAATCTCAAATATGAATATAGATTGTTTTCTGTTGGTTTAAAATAAAGAAGGGCAACAGAAATACGTTTTATTTCTAAGTTGTTTGGTTTCAAAAAGATAGATATAGATAGATAGATAGATCTTTTCTTTATTCCCAGGGGAAATTTAAGCGGTATAGAGGTCCAGTATTGACCACAGTAATTGAGATTGTCATTTTATCATTAATCATACGGCTCTGTTTATTACCACTAAAAAAAAAAAAAATCAAATGTTCTTGTGCTTCCATATTGAAAACAAACTCTGAGCTGATAGTCAAACGTCAAACCTGCTGTCTTTAGCTGGTCTCTTATATATAATGGCCTCTTCATTTCCTCTGGACAGAAAATTGAGGATAAAATGGAGGGGAAAAAAAAATGAATAAAGCGTACAACGCCTTTGTTTTTTGACTTGCGCCGAGTGTTTTCCTCACTTATTGTGGTAATTTTTCAAAATGTAGGCTATTTATTTGTCCAAACTCGTTAAACACTTTTTAAAAATATATATATATATATGTATAAATACATAATATATATATATTATGACTTCCTACAGTGCATACTGTTCAACATTTTTTTAGGGAATCTATGAAAAAGAGAGAAAAAAAAAATATGCAAATGATCAGAAACCGGACTGCGCAGCCGTGGAACTCTCATTTAATCAGTGAGATATCAGAGTGAACGTCTCCGCTGACGAACCTTCCTCACTTCATTCGCACAGTCAGAGTTGGTGATCTCATGCCGCGCCCTGCAGAGCGGCTTTATCTGCCCTTCGTAAATTATTAAGGAAATCTGATTTAATCTGATCTGAGCTCCGTACTGAAGAGTTCAGGTGCACGCTCGGACTGAACGGCTGTAGTGAAGGGTCACGGACATGATCAGAGGGGGAAAAAAGTCCAATGAGGGTCTCTGTCTCTCTCACACACACACACACACACACACACACACACACACACACACAGATAAGCAAAACTCACATGGACGAATGGCAACGAGGAGACACAAAACAAAAGAAATGATACGAGGAGCAAAAAGGTTATCGATGATTTTCGGTGAGGACGCACAAAGTCTCCAGCGTGACACATTATACTGGGACGGAGGGAGAAGGACAGGGAGGCCATGATGACAAGATTTAGAGAATAACTCACTCACCAGAGTCAGCGAATTCTGAGGAAACAGAAGGACAGAGAGGAAGACAAACACAGAGAAGAAAGTGATGAAATAAAACCAGAAGCTCAGAAGCACATCATTAACGAATCCCCCCTCCCCCACCCCCCCACGAGTAACTCAGGTTATTGCCTTAAATGTTACAAGCCTCTGTGTGGGCTGACTTCAGGAATAATCTCCCTTCAAACAAACAGGAGAAAATTCCTGATCGAAACACGCCAGCCGGCCGAGAGGTCTTTAAAGTCTTTAAAAACGGAAAAACAACCTGCAGCAGATTTCGTGTTTTCAGTGTTTAAGATGTGGTTCCTCGGAGGAAACGTTCATTAGACGTGATGGTTAAGATGGGACATGGATAACGTGACATGCCTCTGTCTTCCTCCAGATCTAAACGTGTATGAATTGATCAGTAATGGACCAGCATGCGCGAGTGTACGCCTGTAAATGCAGCGTGGAGAGATGCTTCACTTACATCGTGATTTTGATTAAAGCGAAGCGTTCGGTGTAGGGATGGGCGATATGACCAAAACATCGTATCACGATACTAGACGACGTTTCTACCGTACACGACATGGATCAAAATATATAGGTTTCATTTTCTAATTTTCTCCCCACCCTACTTCCTTCGAGACGTCACTGCGGGGGGGAAAAAAAACTGTAGAATCTGTCATAAAATTTGTAATGGTTTTAATGGGAATTGTATTGGTTTTAATGGAAACTGTAATGGTCCCTGTGGGTCTCTACTGGTAGCTTGTTTCCTTCTATCGGTGGCATGTTATGTCTAGTGGATACCATTAAGGACCAGTAATGGTAATGGTTTTAATGCTTAGCTGATGGTTTGTAATGGTATTTGTAGTGGAAACCATTTGAATTTCTGTGATGGTTTCTATTAATTGTTTCCGCACGAGCATGAGCTCACAGACACTCATGATAATGCATATTATTATTATTATTATTATCGTGTACCTCAATACTACACAGATAATTACATCACATTATATTGCCAATAATTGTATATAAAACATAAAAATGAGAATAAATAAGAATAAGATAAATAAGAAATCTCTCCTTTAATGTGGAAAATTAATAAATAGACAGCACGAGTCACGCTTATAGTATACACACACACACACACACACACACACACACTCTCTCTCTCTCTCTATTTATACCCAATCAGCTCTTACACACACTCTGACTCATTCACACAACGCTCTTTACTCATCACATTTATACCGAGAGATACCGTATATATATAAACATGTTTATTATTCATTATTCAAAACTGCTAAAGAGTAAATAACATTAAAGTTCCCTTCGCTAACATCATTAACAAGCCATAAACTCTTTTTCTTTTCTTTTTTTTTTTTTTTAAACATGCTTCGAAGGGCGTTACGGACTTTGTTGTCGAACATGCGTTTAAATGATACCTTTACTAACTATTAAAATCACTCCTATGAGAGAAGAGAACAAGAGAAGGGGGGAAAGTGTGAAAAAGAGAAAGAAGGAACTATCCTGAACACGAATGTGAACGTCAACAACGACAACAAAAAAAAAAACACAATTTCAACAAAAAGAAAAATGCAAAAGAAGAGAAAAAATAATCCAGAGAGAGAAACAAATGATCGTTGTATTTGTCGGTAAAAGTATTGTTCTTATTGTAAATGATTAACGATGTTATCAAGGTAACAAAGGAAATTAACACGTATTATGTCTAAATAATAATAATAATAATAATAATAATAATAACACCATGTTGATAAAACTTGGGTGGTGTTGTATAAGTATTGGCACCCACCGTCCAGCCGGAATTATGAATTCCTTGGCAAATAACCACCACAAACAAATCAGTTAAGATTTGTTCCTATTGGATATAAATATAAAATACGTCAATAATGCAAGCGTGAATTACTTTGTAAACACTGAATGAAGTGTTCTGGTGCTTACAGTATATTCATGGTTTGTTGATGTTAACTAAAAGCAGTGATCCGTGGTAAATAACTTAGAGTATTAAAATGTTTTAATGACTCGTTTTGTAAATGATTTTAATTGCATTTCTACCCGAGGTGAAGTGTTTACATTTCCCAAAGGTGCAAGGTGCATTCACCCTTAATGGTACAAGTGGTGCTGTTGGAAACTATATAAATAAATAAATATATATAAACTAAACTAAAAGATCCTCTTTTGGGAGTGCACTGGTGTTTAAGTGCCAATAAGATTCATTCATTTGATTATCTAATGTGTGTGTGTGTGTGTGTGTGTGTGTGTGTTACCTTCGCTAAGCGGGTCTAGCGTATGGATCATGAGCTGGAAGATGCTGTTCCTCATCAGGCTGTTGTGCAGCGACGCCGAGCTTCCGCCTCTCTGCAGCCGCGGCTTGGCCTACGATTGGACGAGAGACGTGTCGATCAAACCGCTCTCTACCGTGACTGATCATGAATATATGGCAGTGTGTGAAACCCTGATCCAGGACACACCTGAACATGTGAGAGTGAATGAATCATGTTCGAATTAGGCTGTAGGGTGTAGGGGTGGAATTAGGCTGTAGGGTGTAGGGGTGGAATTAGGCTGTAGGGTGTAGGGGTGGAATTAGGGTGTAGGGGTGGAATTAGGGTGTAGGGGTGGAATTAGGCTGTAGGGCGTAGGGGTGGAATTAGGCTGTAGGGTGTAGGGGTGGAATTAGGGTGTAGGGGTGGAATTAGGCTGTAGGGTGTAGGGGTGGAATTAGGCTGTAGGGTGTAGGGGTGGAATTAGGCTGTAGGGTGTAGGGGTGGAATTAGGCTGTAGGGTGTAGGGGTGGAATTAGGCTGTAGGGTGTAGGGGTGGAATTAGGCTGAAGGGTGTAGGGGTGGAATTAGGCTGTAGGGTGTAGGGGTGGAATTAGGCTGTACGGTGTAGGGGTGGAATTAGGCTGTAGGGTGTAGGGGTGGAATTAGGCTGAAGGGTGTAGGGGTGGAATTAGGCTGTAGGGTGTAGGGGTGGAATTAGGCTGAAGGGTGTAGGGGTGGAATTAGGCTGTAGGGTGTAGGGGTGGAATTAGGCTGTAGGGTGTAGGGGTGGAATTAGGCTGTAGGGTGTAGGGGTGGAATTAGGCTGTAGGGTGTAGGGGTGGAATTAGGGTGTAGGGGTGGAATTAGGGTGTAGGGGTGGAATTAGGCTGTAGGGCGTAGGGGTGGAATTAGGCTGTAGGGTGTAGGGGTGGAATTAGGGTGTAGGGGTGGAATTAGGCTGTAGGGTGTAGGGGTGGAATTAGGCTGTAGGGGTGGAATTAGGCTGTAGGGTGTAGGGGTGGAATTAGGCTGTAGGGTGTAGGGGTGGAATTAGGCTGAAGGGTGTAGGGGTGGAATTAGGCTGTAGGGTGTAGGGGTGGAATTAGGCTGAAGGGTGTAGGGGTGGAATTAGGCTGTAGGGTGTAGGGGTGGAATTAGGCTGTAGGGTGTAGGGGTGGAATTAGGCTGTAGGGCGTAGGGGTGGAATTAGGCTGTAGGGCGTAGGGGTGGAATTAGGCTGTAGGGTGTAGGGGTGGAATTAGGCTGAAGGGTGTAGGGGTGGAATTAGGCTGTAGGGTGTAGGGGTGGAATTAGGCTGAAGGGTGTAGGGGTGGAATTAGGCTGTAGGGTGTAGGGGTGGAATTAGGGTGTAGGGGTGGAATTAGGCTGTAGGGCGTAGGGGTGGAATTAGGGTGTAGGGGTGGAATTAGGCTGTAGGGTGTAGGGGTGGAATTAGGCTGTAGGGTGTAGGGGTGGAATTAGGCTGTAGGGTGTAGGGGTGGAATTAGGCTGTAGGGTGTAGGGTGTAGGAGTTAGGGACTAGGGAGCATAGCTCGGTGTAGTGGAAACGCAGCTCGGCACTGCAGGGGCGAGTAAAGGGCACCGTTCGGCTCGCCGCCATGGCAACATGTCAGCGCTATTTGAAGGAGTCAGCTGCAGAGACTCGTGCAGGTGTGTGTGTCTGTGTGTGTGTTTGACAGAGCTTATTCATAAACCTTGAAGTGTTTTAAGGGCAATAATTACGTACAAACGTGCGCATGAAATGTTCCTTCTCCAAGAAAAACAAAGCCTCCATCTTTTTTTTTTCTTTTTTGGCAAAAAATGTCATATTATATTTAAGCTACAGTAAAGAGGTACGGTATAAACATTACAGTAATGATGTACTGAACAGCAGAGTCAGGATGGTGTTTTTGGATCTGCTCGTATCAGAACTATCGATTAGCTTGGGAACAAAAACGGCTGAGTAATCTCAGCTAAGGCTACGCAATGCGCTTCTTCAGTCAGTGTCTATCCTCCGACTGTTTCCGGCGCTTAAAGGGGAGTGCTTCAGCGCCGTCCAAACGAAGAACCCAGAACCTCGACGTGTGCAGCCGCGTAACCCGGTTCTGAATCCCCGTAACTTTCCCCTGCGAAATATTGCCGTAAACGTTTACCTGAAGATGCCGACTGTTTATATAATATCAAAATACGTACAGTACGGTAATCATCAGGCACTGCGGTTATCAAAAAAAAAAACTTTTTTTCCCCTCTGCAATGGTTTATTCTTCTGAATTGGAATCGTGAATTGAAGAAACCATCAGATAACACGTACACAAAAGACACAAACAACAAACACGCTCATGAACATGCAGACAAAAGACGTAGACTGGACCTACCGACAGCTTGCTGTCGTCCTCCGTCGGCACTGGACTAACCTTTACAGGAATAATATAAAAGTGTGAGAGAGAGAAAGAGAGAGAGAACAGAAGACAAGGACGTGAGACAGGAACAGGTATACACCGTTAACGACTCCACAAAACAGAACAATACACAGAACAAAACAACAACGGGTCGTCGAACCTGTAAATCGTTCACGTGGCTTTTATTAGACGCAGGGTTCATGCGGAAACTGTTAGCGGGCAAAGAGACGACGCCGAAGATCCTCACACGGTTTAGAAAGACTGTCCAGTCACACAGACGTGAGCAGAACCCTAACGGAAATGAAATCAGGACGCTACTCGTGTAGAAACCATGGCGACCGTCAGTAAACTTAAACGCGGAGACCACTTTTTTTTGTCGCTGTTGTTTTTGTGTGTGTGTGTGTGTGAAGTTTTGGAGTTGGTTTGTTTTCAGACTGCACAGAATTAAACGAATCAAAAGAAATTTTAAAAAAAAAAAAATCATTTTGGAAAGAAAACGTTCGTCGAGGGGCATGGAGATTTGGAAACGTCCTCGTCAAGGAAAAAAAACACCATTTTAAGTGCGTTAAACGCAGGATTAAGCCAAAGGACTGAGCTGTGGTGCTGCAGGAATGCCACGCGGTCTCGTCCTCGGTTTAGTGGCGTCGTTAAATGATGAAAAAAAAATGGCGGAATGTGCTGGATCAAGTGCTATTTTATAAGCTGCGGAATAAACCGAAACTATGTCAGGTGTGTGTGTTGAACCCTGTTAGACCTGAAACGGAGCCAAAGGACAGCGCTGCAGACGCCGTGAGTTTTGAAGATTTGGATGAAATCTGGATGCACGTACACGAAACGTTTTCAAACTCTTCTTTCTAGAACAATCCGATCGGTTTGCTTTCTTGCGATTTCCACATGGAAGGTTCGTTTATCCTCTTTCCATTGCCGCATTTTCACCGATGAATGAAAAAAAAAAAAAAAAGGAGTTTTGCGAGGACGTTTTCAGCCCAACGTGAGCCCTTTTTTTTTTTTTTTTTTTTTTTTTTTTTTTTTGCAAACAGCGAATGAAAGAAAAGTATTCGGTTTTAAGTTTCGCTCTGATTTAGAGTGCAACACACAAGAGACAGACTAAAACTGTGTGAATTCGCTCTAAAAGGCAACGCTTAAAAGATTTAGTAGTTATTTTCTTTCAGCTAATGAAGGTTCTTAAGATGGAAAAGTAAGCTGTAAAAAATACAGAAATAAACAAATAAAGAGTCAAATAATTTTGCCAAGATTCTGTTGCAAAGTTAAATCAAAACAAACAATTTAAAACGATCATTTGCGTACTACCGGTGTTCACCTTTATCGTGTCGGCCAGCATCATGTGCGTGTGCAGTATTTGCTACTAATCGAGCATTTCAGGCTAACGGTGTTCCAGTACCCGATGCTAATGATTACACAGACAAAAGTGTATTTAATATTACGCAACCTTGCAGATGGATTTTCTTTCCGCGAGTCGGAAATCCAGAGAGCATTCATTCCGAATCCTGGATGTTTGCTTATCTGTGACCCGTTTCCATTTTTATTCCCCCGTCATTTTCTCCCCATATAGCAAAAGTTCAGATATGGAAGGGTGAAGCAGCATTAGTGCTTAGCGCTACATTAGCCTGAGCTGAGGTTCCTGGAAGGTCATTTCCCGCAGGTTTTAAATGCAGCAAAATCAATTTCAGGCCTCTTGATGCTCCGGCTCCCCGAAAGACTTTTATTGAGCTGTAATCTTGCAGACAGGGCGAGATCATTCGGTGCGTGCAGAAAAATAACTGCTAAAAATACCACTGCCCATCACGAGCCAGCGAAACGGCCACACGCTGAGCTCACGCACTCAGACGCCGGTTCGTGGAGGAGAATTTTAAAGCACCGGTCAGCAGGTTGTTGGAGGAGAGACGCTCCTGGGCTGTGTAGATTGATGTCAGTATTTTGTAAAATGCATCGTATGAAGAGCTTGCATCTCTAACGTGGTGCTTCGGGAACTGACGAGACAAACGCACACAAACAAAGAGACACACAGACTCACACGGACAAAATCACGTACAAGCTGGTTTACTGACGACCGAATCGTTCACGTCGGCGAAATAACACGTCTTGTCCGGGTCGGAGTGTGAGATTGGAGGTGTTTTTAGCTAGGAGTCAATACAACTAAATTCATTTAGCACCTGCGGTGTGAAATATCGCTAAATAAATGCCACTTTTGCAACACAGAAGTGCAAATGAATACGTCCGGAGAGCAGGTATTAAATTTGCAGAAGCCTCTTTCTACCAGTTCGAGACCAAATAATACAATTTAGAGGAATGTATAACTGCTGATACGGGGACGTTTTCTGTAAGGACATGTTGATGTAACATTTATGGAAGGAGTCTCCAGTGTCAGCCACGGGAAAGTCTTTTTATGTTGGATGGAAGCTAGTGAGAGATTATAGGTTCCTAGCTGCAATAACGTACATGAGAACAGTCACTAGCTTGTTTCGTGGCCGTTACACAACATTAAATATAACTATAAATAGATCAAATAAAGATATTGAGATATAGTTCGTTAATAAATAAAAATTCTTAATGGATTTTAATGGTTATTAATGGTTTAAAACATTTCAGTTTAAATTTGCTCAGTACGTACAGAGTTTTTTTCTTTGTGATTGTTGTACCGTTTTGCTTTTACAAAATTTGCCATTATTTTAAAAACACACACACACACACACACACACACACACACACACACACACACACACACAGCCCTAGTCTCCGAGCCGGTGATTTTCCATTCTGCCTTCAAAGACTCCTGGCGGACAATCAACGACGTCGAGAGGCAGAAAACACACACATACAACAAAGTCACTTGCTAATTAATGACCTGATTTTCTTCAAGTAGAACTCATTATAGGAGACTAATTATGGTACCTAATTACGGCCCTCGTCGCCAACAAAGCAGCACAGGACATCACGGACCCTAAACACACACGTCAGGATGGGGTCCTAAACACCAACGGTCAGAATCACAGCATTAACTCGTGTCATAGTGGTGAATCGTGAATCGTGGTCATAGTGCTGAGTCATGAAACGTGGTCATAGTGGTGAATCGTGAATCGTGGTCATAGTGGTGAATCGTGAATCGTGGTCATAATGGTGAATCGTGAATCGTGGTCATAGTGGTGAATCGTGGTCATAGTGCTGAATCGTGAATCGTGGTCATAGTGCTGAATCGTGGTCATAGTGCTGAATTGTGAATCGTGGTCATAGTGGTGAATTGTGAATCGTGGTCATAGTGGTGAATTGTGAATCGTGGTCATAATGGTGAATCGTGAATCGTGGTCATAGTGGTGAATTGTGGTCATAGTGCTGAATCGTGAATCGTGGTCATAGTGGTGAATCGTGGTCATAGTGCTGAATCGTGAATCGTGGTCATAGTGGTGAATCGTGGTCATAGTGCTGAATCGTGAATCGTGGTCATAGTGGTGAATCGTGAATCGTGGTCATAGTGGTGAATCGTGGTCATAATGGTGAATCATGAATCGTGGTCATAGTGGTGAATCGTGAATCGTGGTCATAGTGCTGAATCGTGAATCGTGGTCATAGTGGTGAATCGTGGTCATAGTGCTGAATCGTGAATCGTGGTCATAGTGGTGAATCGTGGTCATAGTGCTGAATCGTGAATCGTGGTCATAGTGGTGAATCGTGGTCATAGTGCTGAATCGTGAATCGTGGTCATAGTGGTGAATCGTGGTCATAGTGCTGAATCGTGAATCGTGGTCATAGTGGTGAATCGTGAATCGTGGTCATAGTGGTGAATCGTGGTCATAATGGTGAATCATGAATCGTGGTCATAGTGGTGAATCGTGAATCGTGGTCATAGTGCTGAATCGTGAATCGTGGTCATAGTGGTGAATCGTGGTCATAGTGCTGAATCGTGAATCGTGGTCATAGTGGTGAATCGTGGTCATAGTGCTGAATCGTGAATCGTGGTCATAGTGGTGAATCGTGGTCATAGTGCTGAATCGTGAATCGTGGTCATAGTGGTGAATCGTGGTCATAGTGCTGAATCGTGAATCGTGGTCATAGTGGTGAATCGTGGTCATAGTGCTGAATCGTGAATCGTGGTCATAGTGGTGAATCGTGGTCATAGTGCTGAATCGTGAATCGTGGTCATAGTGGTGAATCGTGGTCATAGTGCTGAATCGTGAATCGTGGTCATAGTGGTGAATCGTGGTCATAGTGGTGAATCGTGGTCATAATGCTGAATCGTGAATCATGGTCATAGTGGTGAATCGTGGTCATACTGCTGAATCATGAATCGTGGTCATAGTGGTGAATCGTGAATCGTGGTCATAGTGGTGAATCGTGATCATAGTGGTGAATCATGAATCGTGGTCATAGTAGTGAATCGTGAATCGTGGTCATAGTGGTGAATCGTGATCATAGTGGTGAATCATGGATCGTGGTCATAGTGGTGAATCGTGATCATAGTGGTGAATCATGGATCGTGGTCATAGTGGTGAATCGTGAATCGTGGTCATAGTGGTGAATCGTGATCATAGTGGTGAATCATGGATCGTGGTCATAGTAGTGAATCGTGAATCGTGGTCATAGTGGTGAATCGTTTGTCATAGTGCTGAATCGTGGTCATAGTAGTGAATCGTGAATTGTGGTCATAGTGGTGAATCGTGAACATAGTGGTGAATCGTGGTCATAGTGGTGAATCGTGGTCATAGTGGTGAATCGTGGCCATAGTGGTATTTACAGTGTTTTGTTTTGTTTTTTTCAGCACATCGAGCTGGGTTTACACCATACAATTCTTGTACAAGTTAGACACGTCTTCACTTTGGATGGTTTCATGAGAATTTCTTCCTCACAGCCATGCAGTAAAATCTTTAGAGTACTAGAGAAGTAATGGCACCCTCCAAAAAAAAGAAAGGAAAATGTGCAAGTGTTATTAAAATTAAAACTGAAATGTAATACAAAGAAAAAGCTTGCTTTTTCATTACATTAAACGGATTCTTTGCCGTCATAAGGACCATTTGTCCATGATTTCTGTTCTGCCAGATGCTAACCAAGCTGTCACGGTTTCCACCTTCACGTCACTGTTCCCGTAGCAACAAGCACTCGTGTTTGTTTTGGTTTCTGTTCTAGTCCTGTCTCTACTTCTGTCCAATCTTTGGTTTGTTGCCTGACTGTGTTCACCTGTGCTGTGTTTAGTTCGTGATTAGTTTGCGTCTATCGTGCAGTTGTTTACTGTAATGCCTAGCGGTCAGTACACAGCTAATCTCAACGTCATATAATTGATGTACTGCTCACTCTGCGCCGTGGAGGTTGTGGTGTACACACTAAACAAGCCATCGGGCGCTACTTTCACCTGGAATCATCTCTGCCAAAATAAACCAGATCCCCAGATCTCATGAAAATAAACACGAGAGCTCTCATCATGACGTGGTTGAGAAACTGGACACGATTTTGTGGGGACTATCTTTTCTACAAAGAGAACTGCAGGTAAAGTGCAAAGGAACACAGCTCTTTTTCATACTGTGCATAACCGTATGTTATATATTATAACGATTAGGTTATGACCTGCCAGAGAATTTCTCATTGGCTGTTCTTGCTACTTGGCGTAGAGGTGCTCATCGCCGAGGACACCAAATAGGTTAATAAATATTGACGCGTCTGTAGTAGCTCGCAGACGAAGAAAACTGTGTAGCAGCGATGTCTTTGCCAAGCTTCGGGGGTAAGGGAATGGAGTTGTGGTTTGTCGTAGATTCCTGAAATTAGTCTGGAACAGAGGGGGCACGGTGGCCTCGCGCCTCCGGGGTCAGGGGTTCAAATCCCGCCTCCGCCTTGTGTCTACGAAGTCTGCATGCTCTCCATGTCCTTCGGGGGCTTCTTCCGGATACTCCGGGTTCCTCCCCCAGTCCAGAGACATGCGTTGTAGATGGTGTGTGAATGGATCCTACAATGAGTTGGCACCCCATCCAGGGTGTCCCCTGCCTTGTGCCCCGTGTTCCCTGGGATAGGGTAGGTAGGATAAATGTATGGATGGGATGGATAGTCTGCGACCGGGCAGTTGGAACTAAAACTGTGGCATATATCCAAACTTTGTTTTCCGAGGTTGGTATTTCAGCGTCCTTCCTGGTGTAGACCGTCGCCCGTTTCCCTCATCTTCTCTTCCATCAGTGTTTTGACCCAAACTATACACTTGGAATGTGCCTCACCCAAATAAATCTCATACGGAGTTTATCTCTACTCCCCCCCATTTCTCTCCCTATTTGGATCACCTGCCAAGTCCAACCCACCACCTCCAAGCTCTCACACGTGCTTCCACCGAGAACATCTTTTCCCAACTACCGATCATGTTGCATCACCCGGAGGACAGCGCTATCCGCCCTCTTTAGTCTGTATGAGCGCACAGATTCCAACGATCAAGTTATGACTGATGCCGTGATTGACAGCGAAGAAAGGATATGCCCCTCCCTCTCACAGAGCACAGCCAAGTTTGCTCTCTCGTCTCCCAGATGGTTGCGGCTCGTCATAACGACAAACTCCTTTCAACGTTCCCATTTCGAATTCCTTAAACTGTTTAAAAATCCAGTTTGTAAGGCTATGGGTCTCTGACTATATCTATTTATGATGCACCACCAATAAACAGGGCATGTCCTTCAGTACATCTATGGATTACTAATGGATTATTAACGGATTATAGCTGGGATGCCTCGAGGACAGGGTTGGAAACCAAATCTCACGAGACAGCCTGAAAATCTCCAAGACACTATTCTCTTCGCTATACTTCGATTGTACTGACGTTTCCTTGCATATATTCATACTGTTAATCTTATACAGGGGCTTTTTTTTTTTAAAAAAAATAAATAAATAAAAAATTAGAATAAATCTATAGGACAGATTCTTCTAGCGTATCCTTGGATTATCGTTTATAATCTTTCTCTCGAGATTAGCTTATTCGTCCGATTAATAAAAGCCTCGGATGTTGAATTTTACAGTGACAGATTGCAGTCTGCACTCCGGAGCTGTTTATTAGAGCAGTTCTCATCTATGCTAAGTGAATATTAATGTGTACGATGAAAAAAAAAAAAAAAAGCCAAACGTATCATTTAGCCTTTACGTGACTCAACAAGTGCAGCATATGGACCGTATCTAAGATATAAACAAGTGCAGTCTGTTTTAGTGGTTTCAATTTGTACATCTGTTTCGCAATGAAACAGGCAGACTTTACAGCACAACAGTGAGTCAGCTTGTAGTCATCACACACACACACACACACACACACACCTCTCAGTGATACATGCATGTCAAGATCACCTTGAGTACGCTCCGAGCTCCTCTCTCGTTCCCAGGCTAAAGCCTCTGGACGGCCATTCGAGCGACTTCAGTGAGTCAGTTCAGTCAGTTGGATAATTAGCCTTTCTCTGATGTAATTATCGAACCTGATTGCAATCAGCTCTTTCTCTTTCTCTGTAGCGCAGAGCCAGAACCGCGCAAACATCACATTCACTCACACACACACACACACTCACACCATACGAATCGAGGACCGAACCGTCCAGAAGGTCATGCGGCGGCGTCGATCATCGAGACGGTCAACGCGCGCGTTAGCGTTAGCGTGAAAGATCTGTCAAAACAAATCATCTCAACAAAGAAAAGCTCATATTTATATATATTGTAATTAGTTGTCAACTTATAACT
>NC_071283.1:13852126-13929626 GCF_023375685.1 Ictalurus furcatus | reverse complement strand
GAGACAGAGAGAGAGAGAGAAAGAGAGACAGAGAGAGAGATAGAGAGACAGAGAGAAAGAGATAGAGAGAGATAGAGAGAGAGATGGAGAGAGTGAGAGACAGAGAGAGAGAGAGAGATAGAGAGATAGGGAGAGAGCGAGAGAGAGTGAGAGCGAGAGAGACAGATACAGAGAGAGAGATAGAAAGAGAGAGAAAGATGAGAGAGAGGGAGTGAGACAGACAGAGAAAGAGATGGAGAGAGAGACAGATAGAGAGAGCGAAAGAGAGAGAGATGGAGAGAGCGAGAGACAGAGAGAGAGATAGAGATAGATGGAGAGAGTGAGAGAGAGTGAGAGTGAGAGATAGAGAGATGGAGAGAGCGAGAGTGAGAGAGAGAAAGACAGATACAGAGAGAGATAGAAAGAGAAAGAGAGAGACAGATAGAGAGAGAGACAGATAGACAGTTAGAGAAACAGATATAGAGAGAGACAGATAGAGAGACTGATAGAGAGATAGACAGAGAGAGAGAGAGAGACACACACACAGAGAGAGAGAGAGATAGAGAGAGAGACAGATAGAGAGACAGTTAGAGAGAGATATAAATAGAGAGACAGAGAGAGACAGAGAGAGACAGATAGAGAGAGAGAGACAGATAGAGAGAGAGATAGAGAGACAGTTAGAGAGACAGATAGAGAGAGAGAGACAGAGAGAGAGAGAGAGAGAGACAGATAGAGAGACAGACAGATAGAGAAAGAGAGACAGAGACAGATAGAGAGAGAGAGAGAGACAGATAGAGAGAGAGACAGAGAGAGAGACAGAGAGAGAGAGAGACAGATAGAGAGACAGACAGATAGAGAAAGAGAGACAGAGAGATAGAGAGACAGAGAGAGAGAGAGAGAGACAGACAGATAGAGAGAGAGAGACAGAGAGATAGAGAGACAGTTAGAGAGAGGGAGGAGGAGGAGGAGGAGGAGGAGGAGGAGGAGGGAGGTGTGGTTAAATTTCTTTATGTGCTAAGTATAAATCCTGATTTGGTTAAAGCGTCGTACGGCTTTTACGAGTCATATCTCAAAAACTCAATCCCAGCTCATGTAACCTAAATCCATCAGAGATAATCTCGCCCGGGAGGATCACTGCCATGAGCACATCCACAAATAATTGCTATATGTTTTTACAATATGATGTTGTCATCCCACCCACACACACACACTCACACACACACTCACACACACACTTTTGCATCATTTTTTGCACTCATTCAAAATCTAAACCAATCCACAGATTGCCTTCGAGTCAGTGAGACATTTTACAGTACGATTTTATCATCGTAATTATAGATCATAATAAAAAGTTTGGTACTGATCCACAGGCTCGTTAAGATTCTTCCCTTCTTCCTTTTTATTTTATTTCTACCACAATGCCTCCTGACTCTAGACAACTGAGAGAAGCATTTTGTTCTTTGGTCCGAGGAGGACTGTTAAAACATCAGCACAGAGTGTGTCCCCGTGTCTGTAGGGACCTCATCCGTGCTCACACGCTTTATTTATTTATTTATTTGTTTATTTTTAAATCTTTCGCTCATGCCAGAACTTGTTATTTCAGAGTTCTAGAGATTCACGCAAGATGCTACACCGGCTGTACGCAACAGCTGAAGCTCAAGTCGAGACTATAGATATCACAACTCTTTCGCTATAGAAGCGAACGTTCCCAAACCCGTACGTCTGTCAAAAACTACTGCGCAAAAGTCTTACACGCTTGTTTTTTTTAGTACAAACTTTGTTATAGATGTTTATTTGCTGACTTGTACATTATCGAGTCAGTACAAGAACATTTTAGATTCCCAGCCTCGCAGGCACACATTACTACAGGCACTGAAAGGTCCAAATTCCAAACCTAATCCGTGACCCTTCCAGGTTTTAAGTAGATCTCTCCGCCAGGGCTCTTTTAGAAGCTTTGAACTTCCAAACCTTCCAAATTTAGACAGTTAGGAGTTTTTAAGCCTAGTTCTAAAAGGGAAACACTCAACTGTAGGCGGTTCTAGACTTGTTTTGACGTTTTGAGCTGAGCTAACACCGCTAGCGTCCAGTTCAAGCTCGTGTGCGTTTCCAAGACACGAAAACACCTCGTCCGAGGCGTTCGAAACTGGACAGAGAGAAAAGGAGTTGCTGGATAAACTGTTACGGGAGATACAGAAGAGGCGCTAAGTCTCTAAGGATTGTTTTAAGTAGGACACGACTTGTTCAGCTTAAGACGCGGTGGCTGCTCTGGCGTTTGGCGTTTGTTCGAGTAATCCCACATGAGCCGAGTTACGCGGAGAGCGGCTTCGTGGTCTACGGTTCAACTAATTAAGGCCGCACTCTCGCCGCGCGACTTCCGAGATCGTGCCTTGTGAAAATTCGTTACGTGGCATGGAGGGAGGGCCGGATGAGTGAGGAGAGCTTCCGTGCTTTAGTTTGAAGTGAGACAAACTCTTGGAGCAGATCAGACTGTGATGAACAGATCGTCTTCCTGCAGATGCCAAAGCACAGAACATCGACGACATGCCTCACAGAGTTCACCTGCTACCCTACACACACACACACACACACACACACACACACACACACTGATATGACGTTCTCTCACTTTCACACACTCCCACACAAGCAACAACATCCTGTGCGCAATCATAGACTTCCTCTCTCTCTCTCTCTCTCTCTCTCACACACACACACACACACACACACACACACAGATCTTACACCACAGTCAAACTTCAAACTTCACATCTTTACTTTTAACAATATAGCATTTTAAGAATGATTCAGGATCATTTGTGATCTAATTTAAGGCGGCTGTGGCTCAGGTCGTAGAGCGGGTTGTCCACTAATCATAGAGTTGACTCCACATGACTCCAAATGACTCCACATGACTCCACATGACTCCAAATGACTCCACATGACTAAACATGACTCTAAATGACTCCACATGACTAAACATGACTCTAAATGACTCCACATGACTCTAAATGATACTACATGACTCCAAATGACTCCACGTGACTCCACGTGACTCCACATGCCGAAGTGTCCTTGGGCAAGACACTGAACCCCGAGTTGCTCCCGATGGCAAGCTAGCGCCTTGCATGGCAGCTCTGCTACCATTGGTGTGTGTGTGTGTGTGTGTGTGTGAGAGAGAGAGGAAATCTATGATTGGGTGAAAGAGAACCAGTGTAAAGTACTTTGGAACCGCAAAGGTTAAAAAAGCGCTACATAAGTGGAGACCATTTACCAGACCAGACCATTTAATTGTCGAGTTAATCGTATAATGATCCGATCAGGCGAGAGCCTTGCTCTGAGAAACAAAATGATCGCAGAATGACATTCAGGGCTCACCTTAGACCTCGCTAAACACCAGCAACAAACACTTAAGAAGAGCAGGTAGGCTTCGTCCAGCTGTACTTAAGCATGAGGTGTTATACGGATGTGTTTACCGTTCAGCAAAACAAGAAGACATTGCTCTGAGTGTTTAATCTGTGCACTGCACTATAAGAAACATAATCATTGATGATTGCATGCTTGTGTGTGCTCAAGTGCGAGTAGACCGTCTCGCCTGCTAACCAAACCGCTACCTGTTGCCAGGCAACCTAGAGGGTCGACTCTTGGGCTGGGTGAAGCACGCTGGGTGAAATTTCACCACCGGGATTGCTCTGTCAGTGTCACTCAATCATTTTCACTTCGTCAGCCTAAGGCTCCATCGTTCCTTATCAATCTGTCTCTGTATCGCTCTATTGCTCTCTCTCTCTCTCTCTCTCTCCTCTCTCTCTTGCTCCATCACGACCAGGTGCTCAATTCTGAAACGCAGACATGCAGATCAGTGCAAGATGGAGGGACTGAGAGAGGAAGGGAGGAGTGGACTGTGGAGTAAGGAGGAAGAAAATGAGAAGGGAGTCAAGGACAAGAGGAGAGAGGAAGAGAAAAAGGAAAGGAGGGAAGCATGAGGTGAGTCCAGGACAAGAAGGAAAGAGGAGGAGAGATCTCAATCAGGAGGAAGAATAGGTATAAAAAAAAAATAGGACGAGGTAAAGAAAGAGAAGAGGCTAGAGGATCGGAGGAAAAGAGAGGGAAGAAAGGAGATGTGAGGAAGAGAAAGGGAGAAAGGAGGAGTCATGAAGAGAGAGGAGAGACAGTTGTGAGCGAAGGACAGAAGAAGGAGGGACGTAGAACAGTCCATTTTGAGAGAAGGGAGGAGAAGTAAGGAGAGGAGGAGGAGGCGACATGAACGAGGAGACGAGAAACGAAAAAACTACTGAGTCTCGAGAGAAGGAAGGAGAGGTAAGTGGAGCACAGGAGAAGAGAGGAGTGGACGAAGGAAGCGATTTAAAGAGAGGAGGAGAAAAGGAGAAGGAGGAGAACCGTGAAGGGAGGAAAGGAAGGACAGAAAGGTGAGGAGTGAATTTTGAGGGAAGGGACGAAAAACAACGGTAGGAGAGGAGTCGAGGAGACGAGAGGAGAGGAGAGAACGGAAGGAGGAGGGAAGAAGAGCAGAAAGGGCAGAAGGAAAGGAAAGAAGAAAAGAGAAGAGAAGAGATGGGAGGAGGAAGAGAAGGAAACATGAGCGAGGAAAGAAGAGATGAGGAGAGGAAGAGAAGCGAAAGGAGGCACCAACGGGTGAGGAGAAGAATCAAGAAGAGCAAATCAAAAAACACGGAAATGCGAGAGCAAAAAACACGATGGATGGAATGAGATTCGGGTAAAGGAGAAGAGGAGATGGACAGATTTGGGTAAAGGAGAAGAGGACTGGATTGTGAGTGAAGGACAGGAGTCAGTCATGAGGGAATGATAGGAGTGGTGAGTAGAAGAGAGAGGAGGAGAAGAGAGAGAATGGGGAATGAAGGGAGGAGAATCGTGACAGAATAAAGGAGATGGACGTAGGAAGTAAGGAGAAGAAAGGAAGGAATTTTGAGGAGCGGAGAAGTGAGGGGAGGAGAGCAGGAGAAGAGAAGGTACTGATGAGCAGAAAAGATGAGGGAGATGAGAGAGGAAAAGACAGGAGAAAAGAGGAAGGGAGGAGAAGAGTGAACCTTGAGGAAAAGGAGAAGAATGGCATCTGGCTCACCTTAGGCTGCGTCTCGGCCACCTCCACCACCTGGTTGCGGTTCGTCAAGCCCTTGACGAAGCCCTCCACCTGGGAGTTGAACTTCATGAAGAGCACATAGGTGGCGTAGGAGAGCAGCAGGGCCATGCTCTCCCAGCAGCTGATGAAGTTGTCCAGGAAAAAGACGATGAGCATGATCAGGTCAAGGATGTAGAAGGAGACGTCGCGGAAAAGCGGCCACCATGTCAGGTTGAGGATCTCGCGTGAGAACACGGCGCACATGCCGATCACGAACAGGATGTTGAACACGGCCGAGCCCACGATAGTACCGATGCCCACGTTGCTGTGCGAGATGAACACGCCGATAACGGAGGTGAAGAGCTCAGGGGCGGAGCCTCCGGCCGCCATGAAGGTGGCGCCGGCCACGTCGTCTGATATGACCAGCTTCTCGGTGATGACCGTGAGCGCGGGCACGAAGAACTCGTCACACACGATGGCCAATGCGATGAACATGTACAGCATGCCGAGCATGTGCAGGATCACCGCGCCTTGGCGACGCTGTTCCAACGTGAACAAGTCCTCGGGATAATCGCCTTGGCTCTCTGACACGTTGGTAATGCTAACCGAGAGGAGAGTCCTGTGAGGAGCAGGGCCATGAGGCTCCTCTTGCTGGGAGGCAGAGCTCCACAAGGAGGAGGATGAGGAGGAGAAGAAGGCACCGAGGGTGGAGAAGGAAACGGAGCTTATTGCCAAGATCCCAAGGAGGAGTGCGAGAACCCGTGCTGGACGTAGCTTCCTCCGGACGACGTGGCACGACCGCTGACCCATGATGCAACACTCGGCTAGTACGGCTTAGCACACACGATACATGCCACTGCTGTGCGGGAAATCCGGTTGACCTTTAGCACTCCAGTGGTTTCCTCATAGTAGCCTGGAAATGACAACAAGGAGGGAAGGAGAAAATAAAGGGTTAGTTGACAGGTTCTACTCGAAACCCTGGTAGGGAAATAACCTCTCTTGTAGGGTTCTGCAAACAAGCGTCAAGATTTCCCCTACAAAAAAAAACAAACACTTTTCCACCAGTAGCATTGTTACAAATTCAGCTAGCCTGTCAGGTATTTGGATAAAGGTGTAGCTTGTTATTTTTAGAGCCCTCTGCTGCCTGGGAGGTAAACTGCAATCATATTTTCTGTATTATTATTATTATTATTATTATCATCCATAATCCATCTTCAGTAAGTGTTTTACCCTGGTCAGACTCGCAGAACACTGTGCATGAGGTGGGAATCCGACCGGAAATGCACACAGGTCCGGATCAAGTTCACACCTGGACTTGCCAATCTGCCTACTGCGTGACTTTTGGGAGGTGAGAGGAAACCGGAGAACCTGGAGGAAACCCGAATGTGTGAGAGTAACCCGAGCTCAGGATCGAACCAGGAACCCTGGTGACAATGCTACCCAACGTACCACTGGGACAACCCTTAAGTTAGTTAGTTAATTACAGACAAACAGGGGACAGGGTTAAGGTTGTCTGCTTCAGCTTTTATAGACAGACATTTAAAAATTAAGACGCTTGCCCGATGTATTGCATGGCAATATTTGTAAGGTTTATGAAAGGTTATGTGTGTGTAAGAGTGAGAGAGAGAGAGTGAGAGAGAGAGAGAGAGAGACTGCCTGCACAGGCCCATGGGGACGTCCCACAGTGCTGCCTGGCTCTTGTGCTCAGCTGTGTCTGTACGCTCAAGGTCACCAGGAAACGATGCGATGGCAAAACTGTCTCCGAACGGAGAGATTAAATCCGTCTAAAGCCATTTCCCTCAGATTCATCACCCCGCAACAGTCGTGACCGTCTCGAGCCATACGTCTGAGGCGGCGTCGATTTCGAAACGGTCTTGAGGACAGGTGCAGGTCCGGGGTGAAAGAGCAGCACAACAGCTCCTCCACGTTACTGTAGAAACGGCTGAGCACCGGCTGATTCGCATTAGCTTCTGATAACTGCTCTGAAGCAGAAGGATGCAACCTGCATTTTTTCAAATCATGCCAGTGAGAATCAACATGAAGAGCATGAGTAGTTTTGCATTAAAGATATTTCTCAAAAAAAATAAATAAATAAAAAATACGCACGGTTACGCATCGAGTTTAAAATCATTGTTGACAGTTCAGCACGTGTACGTGCGTGTGCGTGCGTGCGCGTGCGTGTGTGCGTATGGGATCGGAGTACGATCGGCACAGTCTAACGCCACACACCCGCGCCTGTGTGTGTTGTGTTTCCATGCAGGACTCAGAGCTCGCAGCAACATCGACGTGATACCAGGAAGAACACCACAGCATCTCTCAAGGTTCCTTTTAACCGGCCAGGTCATTGTAAGACTACAGCTGTGGACAATTTCTTACCTTTTTAATAGTAATATTCTCATGCTAGTGAAATGTCTAATTCATTCATTCATTCATTCATTACGCTACTAAACAACTATGTGTTATTAAATACATTTTTTTTTTTAAATAATAATAAAAATAATATAAACTAGTTTTGTGTTAGTTAATCACTCATGATTGTAAATGTGTTATTAAATATATGTTGGGTATTTAAAATAAAAATTCTATTAAGTATATATTTAAAAAATAAAAACAATAATAATAATAATAATAATAATAATAATAACCAATTACATGTGAGGTAGTGTTCCCATGCTAGCAAATATATATTATTAAATAAAAATAAAAGTAAAATAATAAGAAGAAGAATATGAAGAGCTAATAAATATTCTGATTCTAGTAAATATCTGTAAAGATTTGATTAAATATATGAGGGTGAATCAAATGAAAACTTTACTGTAAAAAGGGCGATATATCTAACACCGAAAAGGAGAAAAAATGAAAAAAAAATTTTTTTTAAATCTGTAAAGATTTTAACGTTTTTCACTTATCAACAATGCTAAAAATAAAAATACAAATAATGTTTTCATTCGACTCACTCTCGTATATATATATTGGATACATATTTTACCCCCTACACCGAGTCCTTCCAAACAGCCTGTCCTCCGACTGCTGTAGTTTATTTGACAAACATCTCACGTGTTGGCAAAAGGAAAAAAAAAAAAAAAAAAATAGCCAAAAAAAAATCAAACAGAAATTTTCACCGCTCTCCGACGTGCATCAGCTGCAGCTTTAACCGACGTGATTTTCCTTTTTTATTGTCCGAACATCTCTTTTGGAGTAAACAGAGCTGGATGTGTGTGACTTAGCTGCTTTATAATGGGATTAGAGGAAAGCTTTTTCACCTTAAACCCACTAAAGCCATGCAGCGTAGCTTCAGCTGTGTAACAGCCATGGTTCAGGATGGACAGGGGACACTGGTTCACGCGAGCATCACACACGTATGAGCTGTGTGTGTGTGTGTGTGTGGTGGTGGTGTTGTTGTGGTTGATTTTTCATGCAGTACGTAGTGCGAGCCAACTGGAGCAGAAAGGGGCATCTCTCGAGCAGGGTTTAAAAATAAACCGCCCAGTATGACATTTCCACTGAGCTCCAAGATGCAACACAACATTTAGGGCATGCAGGTGAATATTAGGCTTGTAATACTGCAGAGTAAGACCGGCATGGAGTATCCTTCTCGAGAATACGCAGCAGTACTGAAGGTTACTTCACTACAATTAAGAGAGAATGCTCAAATCCATGAATGAAACATGCATTAGTTATTAAAGATGAGTGGTGAAGAGCAGGACCGTACTCACATGCATGGAGAGGATCGCCGGCAGGAGCAGGTTGTGAGCTCAGGAGCTCTCTCTCTCTCTCCTTCTCGGTGTGTCTCTGTGCAATGCTGATGCTGATGCTGCTGCTGATGGTGATGGTGATGAGGCTGTATGGGGGTGGAGCCCATTCCTTGCTTTCCTTACCTCCTCCTTACTCTGTGCACAGCCGTGTTGCCAGATCCGCAGTTCTCACACAACAGCCATGCACGTGTTTTGCCTCCTGAATGGATATAACATGGATGTGCTCTCAGATTTAAAAAAAAAAAAAAACAAAACAAAACAAAAAACCAGTGTATATAACTATGGAATGACATTTGTGCCAAAAGTATCGACTTTTCAAACAAACAAACAAAAATATACAATGAGAGAAGGAAAAAGGTGTCTCTGAAAGGTTTCGTTTACGCTCGCCATTCTGGTACAAACTTCTGGCGCGGGCAGGGATTAACAACGATTTTACTCTCATTGGCTAATGACCGCTCCCTGACCTGGAAGTAGAGACTCCAGTGGTGTGAATTTTGGAGAGCGTTCTGGATGCGGTTCTCTGTATAGTTCTAGTGTTTGTACTTTGTTGTGGAAATGATTTACTTATTGAGGTTGTAATTGATATTTGAGGCTCGGGGAGTCTCATACGACTATTTTTTTTTCCAAGAAGAGCTCTCAGGATCGGCACAGAGCAGCGTCATCGTCATCATCTTCCTCCTCGGCTGGACGCTCGAGCCGTCGATCCAAATCTCGCCAGCCAGTGACAGTAAATCGCTGTTAAGCCCCACCCACACGAGACGTTTGTGCCAGAACGGCGAACGTACACTTGCAGAGCGTAAACGAAAACTCTGGCAGCGCGTTCATAAACCACGATTAGCGACAACGAAGTTGTCTGTTAACAAAGAATGCAGGTTATTTGCAGACCGTGTGTGTTAAATCTCACCGTTCAGTTCACCGGTTTAAATTTCACACTGTTTTTCTTCTTTCTTTCGCATTTTATATTTTGGTTCGTTTCATGAAAAGTTACGTTCAATACTTTTGGCACAAATTTAATTCCATAATTGACCTGTACTTCTCCTTCCCCCAGGACGGGTGCAGTAACCTCATGGGATACATCTGTTGTACCTCGTGTGTGTTTATTTTACTGAAGATGCGTATGCTTTAAATAATTAATCATTAAAAGTGCAACTATATAGTGAAATATTAGTGAAGGAAAGCTCGAAGAATGTTTGTTTGTTTGTAAATAAACCTTCTTTATGTATATTTGTTTTACATATGCATAGAATTGTCATATAATTATTTATGAATGTGCGATTAAACAAACAAACAAACAAACAATCTTATATATTGATTTGCTCATATTCATATAAATGATTTAAATTATGATAATTATCCACACAGTGCTAGGACTTACATATTTGGAAAGATTTTTTTAAACAAAAATCTTTAGTTATAAATATGTAAATTAGCCTAAATAAATAATCTTAATTTTTTATTATTATTTATTTATTTACATGTATTACTTGTTTATTTTATTTGCATATATTCCTATAAAATGATAGAAAAATGTGAAAAAAGCACGTGTTTTTTCTGCAAGGATTGTGTTCTCAGGACTGACACAAGCAAAACAGCAATGACTGGTCAAATACACACACACACACACACACACACACACACACACACACACACACACACATTATTGCCCCGTGGGCTAAATCCTGCTTTTGTGTTCTCTCAGTAAAACAGGGCCGATGGCTGAATGTGCAGTGCGTCATGGTCCATTCTGGTAAAAACACATGAATGAAGTCCACAAATACACAAAAGAAACGATGTACAACCAACAGAGACACTCACCAACTCACACACAGCATTCAAATCCCACAAAACAAATATGACTTCACCGCCAGGTTACTAATCCAAGTTTCAAGTCCTGATTCAACTTCCGCACACCATTTAGTTTGAGGTTGAAAAAAAAAACCCCCACAAAGCAGCACAAAGCAAACGGAACTTTCCAGCTTTTCTTTTCTTAAAAAAAAAAAAAAGCCTAGTGAATCAAACATTATAAACCAAAAAAAAAAAAGAAAAAAAAAGTTCATACACGCCGTAAACCCACACATAAACCACGATAAAAATAAACCAAACGACCACAAGCACGACCCAAATAATAAAAACCCACAAAAACATTATCTACGAAGAGAAAAGGGCAGAAAATAAAAACCCCACAATATAAAAAATATACGGCAACTTTAAGCACAAACACAATTTAAAGCCAAACGTACAACTGTAATAGCTACACAAACATATCCATACTGTATAAATCCAAATACAAACAACATGAAGACAATAGAAATGTTATACAGATTACACAACTGTTCATACAGTGGAGCAATGTGGAAACATAATATAAACCAGTGGAGATGTCTCTGCTCCTCAGACTGGAAGGAGAATACTGACATCTGTAGGCCACAGAATGTGTGTGTGTGTGTGTGTGTGTGTGTGTGTGTGAATGGTAGAGATTCCTGGTGGATGTTGTCAAGGAAAACTGAGACACTTTACATCCACGAAGCAATGAATCAATTACAAGACAATTCCGATAACTGATCTGATTTAGAAACCATTTTCTGATGGCCTATATGAGTTCGATCTTCACCGTGATTGGTCGAAATGCTCATTACAGTACAGCTAAGTGTGGATAAAAAGTTGATCAGTGGGGTTGAGGTCAGGGCTCTCTGCAAGACACTCGAGTTCGTCCACCTTGTTCGAACTTGAACACACCGTGTCTTCGTGGCGCTCGCTTTAGTGCACAGGAGCACGGTCATGCTGGAACAGATTTGGACCTCTTAGTTCCAGTGAAGGGAAATCGTAACGCTACAGCACACAGAGACATTCCATGCAATTGTGTGCTTCAAATAATTTGGAGAAGAACCACATTTGGGTGAGATGGTCAGGCGTCCACAAGCATTGCCCACCAAGATGACTCCGGTGAGCAAGACCCTTAACTCTCAACTCTTCAGCTGTCTCAACTGTAAGTCTCTTTTAATGAAAAGCATCAGCCGAATAAGGGACATGTAAACAAACCTGGGAAAGCTACCTGCTGTACCACCGCGCTCCTGTGTTTAATCATTACCCTGCTGAAAAAACAACAATAAAATCCCTCATACAATTTGTAACGGTTTTAATGGGAATTGTATTGGTTTTAACAGAACCTGTAATGGTCTGGTAATTTGTTCCCTTCTACTGGTGGCATGTTATGTCCAGTGGATACCATTAAGGACCAATAGAGGAAATAGTAATGGGTTTTAATGGTTAACTGATGGTTTGTAATGGTATTTATATGTTTATATTGTTGTTTTGTGTGTGTATGAGGGGTTGTTTTTTTTTTTGTTGTTTTTTTTGCAGGGAATGTCTACCTGTAGCACCCCAAACACAGAATCACCCTTATACATGTTATGTGTACTTTCAAAAATTTCAGTCCTCTTAAACCAGTCTATTCTCCTGCCGCGTCTGCGCTCCAGAACAGCAGGTGGCGCTGGATCACAGACCGCCGTCCCCGACGAAGAAGACGACGCGCTGCAGTTTTTCCCAATAGGAGAACTGTGCTTTCTGATCCATCTACTCATCTTTTTCTATATAAATCTTTGTGTCAGGGTTCTTACAAGGAAAGACATCTATTTGAATTACAAAATAACCATTCATTATTCTAGCTGTGTTTCAGGAACTTGTCTCGGTTCTGCTTTAGAAAGAAAGGTGAGTTAAATAAAAGCATGATAGCTAAATCTACATCCCTAGTGGATTAAGTGTGCTACATAGGATGTAAGCGGGCAAAATGGCGTATGAAGTGCACTGATATATATATATAATAATTATTATGATGTCATTGCGTTTCCGGTAAGTTTGTTTTACATGTACAGGGGGAAAAAAAACATAAAAAATCTGATTAAATTTAAAAAAAATAATAATAATAATAATTCGATTAATATATATTATATAGATGCCTTTGGGGGAAAATGTATTCAGTGTCACACTCGAAAAATAACGTTTGAATACATTTTAACGGCGTTGTTCTAACGGATTTCCAGCGTTTTTTTTGTTTTTTTTTTGACGTTTGGAGAGCGCGCGCAGTGGGCGTGGCCACGGGTTCGCGTGCTTGTTTCACGCTACTGCAAGCTGCATTTGCCCAAAGTAGGTAAAAAGGAGCGCGCGCTCTCCTTTTTATCTACTTTTTTTTTTTACCTACTTTAAGCTGTGCCTAGAATGATTATCAGTTCAACTTGACCATCATTACAGTGCTTTCAACATGAAGACCTTTTTAAAGGAAAGATGCTCTGTAGATTACTTACATCCATATTTAGATCTTTCATGAGGAAGCCAGAGGTGATGGCGGTGAGGAGAAGCTCTCTGAGGTGAACCTGAGGAGGAAACCTTGACGGGAACCAGAATCCAGGGAGCACGTCCTGTTCTGTGTGACACCGGATAGTGCGATTATAAATCACCCCGCTTCTACAAATTATACAGTGTACTATGTAAAGAGACCGTAAATCTGAAAAGAAGACGTTTTATACAGCTTTAAACAGAAGGACCGCGGTGAACCGTGTTGGAAAGCACTACGTTCTGTCACACTTATCGGCTAAGTTTCGTTCTTTCCTAAAATTGTTAATTTTTTATCTAGATCTCTTATAATGGAAGCAGCAGAGGGCAGACCAGGCTCTCATGTTCGCTCGCAGGTAAGGGTTGCTCGTGTGTGTAAACGTTTACGAGTACAAAAAGCAAAAAGGCTTTATAACGGCGCAGACGTATTCATACCCCCCCCACACACACACACACACGAGCCCCACTTAAAACATTCTCCATTTTACTTCATCGGAAAGCGAGGGTGCTCTATTGTTGCATCTTCCAAACACTGCAAGAAAGGCTCAAAACATTACTAGTGCAAAATGGGGTGGGGTTGGGTTGGGTGGGCGGGGCTTCCCGAGAGTTAAAGAGTTAAAGCACTCCTATTATGGTTTTTAAACGTTTTGTTTTAAACCTCTCATATAATAGATTTACATGTATCCGAGGTCAAAAACACTTTAATGTGCTCATAATTTAAATTGCAGCATTACCCCCCTCCCGTGTCACAAACGACTCGTTAAATGATCCGTTCTAAAGGATTCGTTCTAAAGCATTCGTTCTCAAACTCGTCCTTTCAGAGAGCATACTCTGCTTTGATTGGTCTACCACTGTCAGCGAGCAGTCAGTGAAGGTCAGAGGTTTGTTTTTGTTACAAACCTACATAGGTTTGTACAGGAAGTAAGTCGGGAATTAATAACGACTCGTTCCAGCTGTTCAGAACCGGTTCCTTCTTTTTGGAGTCGGTAACTCTGTTTGTCGTGCACTTTTTGTTTTTGAAACTTTGCAGACTTTTTACATTCACAAACTGCTCTATAACACACTACGTGAAAGGTGATATTTGAAAAACCATAATAGGTGCACTTTAATATTGGAGAGTTCAGAACACCTCCATAAATGTCAGTTAGCTTTTCATTGCAGTTTTTTTTTGTTATTGTAAAGGCAGGTTTGTTTGTTTTGTTTTTTTTGTGTTTTTTTTTGCATGATTTGGAGTTCCGGTGTATTTACTGTACATGTTATAATGCGGAACGGTATCCTGTCTGATACGGTTTACGTTTTTATTTATTTATTTTGGTGTTTTCCATCCAACACACTGCCCATAATAAACCTATCAGATCAAAATCAGATGTGCTTTAATTAACGCTTAACCCTCCTATTATGTTGGGAAACAATGTTACATCCGTTATGTTATGCGTCAAAATGACTTCCAGAGTTTAAATACACACAAAAACAGCAAAGAACGGCTTAAAACAGTAAACCTTTATTACGGCTTGTCCGAGCCGAGCCGTAAGAAGAAAAAATTGCATATAAGTTCATGATCCTAAATGAGGAAACGTCAAAAAAATTCAAAGAGGAAAAGAGAGATTAACCAGTATTTCAGACATCTCAAATGTAGAAATGGATCAAACTGACCCATGACATAACAGGGGGGTTAATAAGTCTATAGCGTGTTTCAGAATGACTGGTTTCTGTTACATTGTGGCATACAGAGACCAAAGGATTTTAAAAATGGCACCTCTCAATCACGCCACACACCGCATGCACACTATGCCATTACTACCGCTGTACAAAGTCTAGTGCAAGATCCGACGTTTTTAAAAGCGGATTACAAAAAGACTTTGGAGTTTCTTTTCTACAGAAGACTTTATTGTTCTTTGGTCAATAGCTGTGCAAAGACGTGCAGACAGAAACTCGTACAGATTCAAAAGAAGGGACATCAAGCTCTCTGGGAGACGTTACCGCCGTGGATGAACAGGACGAAGGATTGCTGAAGATCATAAAAGTGGAAGAATCTGAAGATGAAGGTTACCTCGGTAAGACTACAGATCACTGGAGACGTACAGTACGAAGAAAACGTTATAGTCTAAACTAGAGTTCATTTGTGACTGGACCCATTTCGCAACAGTCACATTTCCTGTCTTTTACTTGAGATGACCGTAATGAAATGTTAATTATGGGATTGCAGGTCAAGGGGCATCAAGCTCTTTGGGGAACGACCAACAGAAGAAACGTGTTAAAGAAGAACAGCCCGAACATGATGATGAATACCTCTGTAAGACAACAAAACCCATTTTCTTATTTATCTTGTTTATGTTTTTAATAATAATAATAACAGTAATTTTACTAAAAATGATTTGGGTTGAAAGCACTTTGTTTTACTTCCAGACTGTGAGGATTGCAAGTCTTTCTTCATCAATAAGTGCGAGTTTCATGGTCCAGCTGTTTTCATTCCTGATACCCCTGTTCCAGTGGGGGTCACCGATCGAGCCAGACTAACCCTTCCGCTTGGTCTAGAAGTTCGACAGTCTAATATTTCTGGCGCAGGCTTGGGCGTGTTTAACAACGGGAAGACTGTTTCGGTTGGTGTACATTTTGGGCCGTATGAGGGAGAGCTGGTAGACCGAGAGGACGCCATGAACAGTGGCTACTCCTGGGTGGTGAGTCATAAAAATTCTTGATCGGTAATCGATTATACATATTAATAGTACGTCAGTTGAGGCATTTAAGTTGGTTGAACTGTTGGTAAATTGAATTTGCATATAAAATCACTGTTATAGCCTTCATCAGATATTGGATATTCTCAAGGGTTTGGCTAAACACAGGTGCGCATTTAAGTAACTCCCGAAAATTCGTTCTCAGAGTGTCCGAGGCAAACTTGGAAACGTGGCCCCAGGATTAGCGGATAGGTCAGACAAGGGCTTATAACCACCAGCTTTATGTTATGTTTTAGTCCATGGAAATTTATACCATTGGACATTTGGGTTAATGGATAAAATAACATTTTCTGCAGATCTACAGGAGCAGACAGAGTGAGGAATACATAGATTCTAAAGAAGAGATCCATGCTAACTGGATGAGGTGAGTAAGACGCCAGCGCAGTCTGTAGAAGTCTTTGTTTAGTCGTTGATTTTTATAGTTACTTATTCGTTGGACCCCTATTTCTGATGATATCCCTCTTGCTTCCCCCGTCTATGCTTTACTTGTTCCCCATTCTCTAAAAGATATGTGAATTGTGCTCGTAATGGTGAAGAACAGAATCTTGTGGCGTTCCAGTATCGAGGAGGGATTCACTACCGTTGCTGTCAACCCATCAGACCAGGACAGGAGCTCTTGGTGTGGTACGGAGAGGAGTACCCAAGAGATCACGGCCTTGAATTCAGCTGCCTCTGGAAAAAAAAGTCCTCCATAAATGGTTATGTCCAAACATTGTGACTTGATCATTACTACGTACGGCCCAAATGACCAGCAGTGGCTATTATAATCCTCTCCTATCCCAATCCCATGCTTTATTCGGCCATTTAAAATGGGCGCGTGGGCGTGATGGTCCGGTGGTACGTACTTTTCGCCATACGGTGTACGTATGTCCCATTACGTGACTGTTAGCGTATGATCTCTATTCCTGTGCATGTTCACAGGGATACTTTCGGTATACTTTCCACTGCCTTTGGTCATCACATTGGTCTTTCATTTTACTGTTCATACTGGTTCAGTTCCTAAAACAGCAAGTCTCTCATTTATTTATTTATTTTTTTCTCATTGATGTTCCAGAAATGAAAGATGGCCTGGTGCAAGTCTTCTCCTGTTCCTGGTGTCACCTTTCGTATACATCGCAAATCTATCTCCAGAAACACATCAGAAGAAGCCACTGTAAGGAGGATTTGATGCCCACAAGAAGCTCTGGTAGTCAGCAAACACTTTCCGGTCCTCTCCTCACCGTTCCCGGACAAGAGCAGGAAGAAGTCGATGGCTGTTCAGACTTCGGGAAGAGTTTCACTCACCCGGGTGATTTCCAAACGCACCAGTGCGTTCGCACGGAAGAAAACCTTTACGATAGCTCATGGCGTGGAGAACGTTTGACTCACCAGAGCGATCTACACGTACACCAGCACATTCCTGTAGGAGAGAAACTGTACCGCTGCTCAGAGTGTGGGAAGAGCTTTGCTTTCCGTAGCACCCTACAAATTCACCAGCTCGTTCACGCCGGAGAAAAGCCGTACCGTTGCTCGGAGTGTGGGAAGAGTTTTAGGCGCCCGAGCAATCTCCAAACGCACCAGCGCACTCACACAGGAGTGAAGCCCTACCGCTGTTCGCAGTGTACCAAGAGTTTTCGACGAAAAAGCCATCTGGAGACCCACCTGCGCGTTCACACCGGAGAGAAACCGTACCGCTGCGCGCAGTGCGGGAAGAGTTTCGCGCACCAGAGTTCTCTCCAGACGCACCCGTGCGTTCACGAAAGAGAAAAGCCGTATGGGTGCGCGCAGTGCGGGAAGAGTTTTAGCCAGCAGAATCATCTCGAGGCTCACGAGCGCGTTCACACCGGAGAAAAGCCGTACCGCTGCGCGCAGTGCGGGAAGTGTTTTACGCGACAGAGTAATCTCCAAGCACACCGGCGCATTCACACCGGAGACAAGCCGTATCACTGCTCAGAGTGCGGCAAGAGGTTTACCCGACAAGGCAACCTCCAAGCACACCAGCGCATTCACGCCGGAGACAAGCCGTATCGCTGCGCGCAGTGCGGGAAGAGTTTTACCCGCCAAAATCATCTCCAAACCCACCAGCTCATCCACACCGGAGACAAGCTGCATCAGTGCTCGGAGTGCGGGAAGAGTTTTGCTTTTCAACGGAATCTCGAAATCCACCAGCGCACCCACACGGAAGAAAAGCCGTTTCGCTGCTCGCAGTGCGGGAAGAGTTTCGCTCACCAGAGCAACCTCCTAAGGCACCAACACCTTCACACAGGAGAGAAGCCGCACCGTTGCTCGGAGTGCGGGAAGAGTTTCACTTACCACAGCAATTTACAAATACACCAGCGCGTTCACACGGGAGAGAAGCCGTATCACTGCTCGCAGTGCGGGAAGAGTTTCGCCCACCATTGTGCTTTCCACGTGCACCAGCGCCTCCACACCGGAGAGAAGCCTTTCCACTGCTTACAGTGCGGAAAGAACTTCACTCATCAGAGTCACCTCCGGCAACATCAGCTCACTCACACGGGAGAGAAGCCGTACCGCTGCTTACAGTGCGGGAAGAGTTTCAGACGGCAGAGTAATCTCCAGATACATCAGCGCGTTCACACGGAAGAGAAGCCGCACTGTTGCTCGGAGTGTGGAAAACGTTTCACCCGAAAGAGTACGCTCCAGACACATCGGCGCACTCACACCGGGGAGAAGATGTATATCTGCTTACAGTGCGGGAAGAGCTTCCCTTACGAAAGTCACCTTCAGGTGCACAAGCGCGTGCATACGGGAGAGAAGCCGTTTGAATGCTCGCAGTGCGGGAAGAGTTTCGCTCATCAGAGTCATCTCCAGGCTCACCAGCGCATTCACGCAGAAGACAAACCGCACCAGTGCTCACAGTGCGGCAAAAGTTTTAGTCGAAAGGGCACTCTCCGACTACACCAGCGCATTCACACGGGAGAAAAGCCGTTCCACTGCTTACAGTGTAGAAAGAGTTTTAGACGGCAGAGTCACCTCCGAATACACCAACGCATTCACACCGGAGAGAAGCCGTATCACTGCTCGGACTGTGGAAGGAGATTCCCACATTCCAGTACGCTTAAGACGCACAAGTGTGTTAACACCGAGCCATCAGTAACCGTGGTTATATGAACCCCAGGTAAATTCCAGGGGTGGTGAATAATCACCCGAGTTCCTCCTCGTGGGTACGCGTGTCAAGATCTTCCAACAACGTCACAAAGTGACTTCGCCGTAGTATTCGCTATAAATCCTGTTTTACTACAGCCACCGCTCCATGGAACCTTCTCCTCATGGTCCATCTGGATTCACCTCATGCTCATAGAACCACAGTTATGTATGTTACCAGCATTATATTTCACCCTTCCTGACCTCAATAGATGGTGATTATTATCTGGATAACGTGTTCCATGTCTTCCGGAACTGACCCATCTGAGAACTGTCTGAAAAGGTGTGCAGAGATGATCGGCACATTCACATCCTTAAAATGGGTGATGTGTAACCTGTAGAATATCCAGGGCCGCTTTTAAAGTGGTACTTTTCCATAGGGGCCAGATGTCTGGCCTGCCTGTAGGCCATGACCCAGTAGGCGATCTGATGATCGAATCACCTCTGTCCAGTCCACATAGTACCTCAGAGAGAGTACTGGGCATAACCAGGCAGTTTCATCCTCTGCGGTCGCTGTAAGGGCAGTCGATTGTTTAACAAAGTGGGGTAATATAACCATGGGTCACGCTCACGATCAGTTGGCCATCAAACAAGGCAGGCTTATCACTAAGTCATGCAGTTTTTACTTTTTTTTTTGTGACAAGAAGCACCTATTTCAGTTCAGCATGTGCATGGGCTTATAGTAAGAGGTCTTAAGGGATTCCAGTAGAAGGAGATACTGTGCTGGGCTCTTGGGGAGCATAGACTGGGACTTTCTGCTGTCCCTGGAGGAAAGGCTTTAAGGCTAGTAACATGGCAGGGCACCATATCCAAATGGTACACACCTTTGAAGGTATACTTTAAATTGAAGAGAGCATGCACTAGATGTTCTGCCATGCAGGAGTGTTTCCTGACCGCTAGGTCGCTGTCCTCAACTGTTCTTCGCCATGAAGTCCAAACCCAAAGCCAGAGGTATACCTCGGCTAAAGGTGCCGAATCTCTGTCCCGTCCTTTTGAGACAATAGGTCTGCTCAGGGATGACATCTTAACGTCTTTGTGGCATTTTTTTGTGACGGACAGCGTGGCCAAGTTGCTGAATTATGCGCAAAGTGGGCAGAATCAGTGTTAGTGATGGAAATGCATATAGTAGGCATCGAGGCCAGTCGTGGGCCAGTACACCCTGTCCCGATGTCCGTAGTGACTATGTCCATGGAGTCTCTGATTGGACACCCATACCAAGAAGACCCCGTTATTGAGGAAAGTCTAGTGCAGGGGTGTCCAACCTTATCCGGAAAGGGCCGGGGTGGGTGCAGGTTTTCATTCCAATCAAGCAGAAGCCAAACCTGAGTACTGAAAACCAAGATCAACTGATTAAACAGGTGGAATCAGGTGTGGCTCCTGCTTGATTGAAAGCAGGAAAACCTGCACGCACACCGGCCCTTCGCGGATAAGATTGGACACCCCTGGTCTAGTGTCTCAAGCTAGCTAGAGCCTGTGCACCTTTCGCTGAGACTAAGAAATGATTCGACATGTGGTGTTGGGGATTTAACCACTGATAACCCACTTCTGGAAGTCTAGTTCCAACAGAGGAGTAAGACAGAACTTTCCTTGAATTATTGTTAAATTATTGAAAATATGATGACTGGCTTCACATGTCTTGGAGGGAGCATGTTTTAGCGTTTGCATTCCCTGGTTGTTAGCAGTAAGCGTAATTAGCTAGTGGTGGGAATGACTAATTTAGTAGAAAATGGGAGGAAAACATTTTCTGCTCTTTTGAAGTATTTAATAGTTTAATAATATTAAATCTAATAATACATATGTAATATTATAAAACTATTTTCATTATGAATATATTTTAACATCATTCCTTTTAGCCTTAATATCGGCACGTCTAAACTGCTCAACATGACAACACCTTACTAATTTATATTTTTAAATATTTTTACATTTATATTGTACTTTTACATGCATCCTTCACATGGAGTATACCACTGCTTTTGGTTTTTTTTGGTATGTTTTTTTGTTTGTTTGTTCTTTCATCACACTGTTTTTCCTGCAGTTAATCACAAGGGTTTAACAACATTGTAGCATTGTTAAAGACCATTACTGTAGTGGCTTGGTCGTGAAAAAATAACTTGGTTGCAGGAATGCTAGTACACTGAAGTAAAGACAAAGCCGTTCATTGTATTCAAGTTACTGTACGTGTACAAAAGATATTCATACAGTAACGTGAAGACAACGTCTGGTTGTGTTGTTATTTCGGAGCAGTAGTCCCTCTAAAGCAACAACAAAACCGGTTATTGTAATCTACGAGTTCATAAATAAACACTGAAATTGTATTTGCTGATTATTTATTGTCGATAACAACCAGGCAGGACTAACAAAGCCAAGATATAACGGACATGGTTGTACCTGGGTCTTGGCTTTTATTATGTACCCATGTGTACGTGAGGGTTTTTTATGTTACATCAGTGAGAACAGGAATACCACTTACTGAGTGCTGCTGTCATTCAGCGCGGAGTTTCTGGATTTACAGTTTACTCTAAGCTGGACTAGGCCCTCATGATCCGATTAATACACCCAAATACACACACACACACACACACACACACACACACACAAGTACGCGATTGTGTGTGTATGTGTATCGAGGCGATCTGTCATGTAATTGTATCTTTGGCCCATCACAACGAGGAATTGATATCGGCCAATCGGATCGATCGATTGGTTCATCCCCGTAAAGGTAAAGTGTCAGTGTTATCCCGTACAACACTCACTCACACACTCTCACACACTCTCACACTACGACCTACAGATGTCAGTATTCTACTTCCAGTCAGAGAACACACTTCGCTCGGTGCGGTTTATGTTGTTCTGCCATAAAGCTAGTTTAAATAAAGAGTCCGTTGTGTGAACAGTTTCTGTGTAAGTTGTGTTTGATTATATGTCTTTATATTGTGTGTGTTTTGTCTTTTAAAAATGTGTTGTGGGTTTACAGTCATGTGAAAAAATACGTACATCCCATGGAGATTGTTGGCTTTTTTTTTTTTTCTTTTTTTTTAAAACATATTTGGACAAGCAAACAAAACCACCAGGAAAATTAGCCTTTTCAATCATTTATTCAACAGAAATATCAATAAGTTTGAGATTATTCTGTGGAAAAAGTAAGTACACCCTTGGCCTCAGAAGCTAGTATTGCCCCCTTTAGCAGAAATAACTTCTTGTAGGCGTTTTCTAATTGTCCACCAGGCTCGCTGGGATTATTTATTATTGTTTTTACCACTTTTCCATGCAATATTCTTTCAGTTGCAAGATGTTTGAGGGTTTTCTTTCATGTACGGCCCGTTTCAAATCCCCCCACGACATTTCGATGGGATTCAACTTTGGGCTTTGACTCGGCCAAGCGGTAACCCTACATTTCTTCTTTTTGAGCCGTTCCTTGGTGAATTTGCTCGGGTGCTTAGGATCATTATCCTGTTGAAAGATCCACTTTCGGTTCAACTTAGACTTTTGAACAGATTACCTCACGTTATCTTCAAGCACTCTTTGATATGATGCAGAATTCATAGTTGAATTAATGAATGCAAGCTGTCCAGTCCCTGAGGTAGCGAAGCAACCCCAAACCATAACATTTCCACCACCGTGCTTCACAGTTGCTATGAGGTGCTTCTCCTGAAAATCTCTCTTTGGCTGCCCAAAATTCATCTGTCCAGAGCACATAATTCCAAAAGGCCTGGTCTTTACCTGTATGCTTATTGGCAAACTGTAGTCTTGCAAAGGCTTTTTCCTGGCGCGCCTCCCATGCAGGTCAAATTTGTGCGATCTCTTTCTGATCGTAGAAGCATGCACTTTGACACCAACGGTTGCAAGACTTCCTGGCAGATCCCATGATCAAAATTTTGGGGTTCAGACTTGTCTGCTCTTGGGCTGAATTTGCTGGGACGGCAAGTCGTGGACTAACTGGCATTTTAAATCTGCGCTGTTTTTTGTAGATGATTTTCCTTACAGTGGAATGATGTATTTCAAATAATTTGGAGATCTTTTTAAATCCCTTGCCAGACTCCAAGGCATCTGCAACCTGTTTCTTTCTGAAGGCCTTATAGAACTCTTTAGATCTTGGCATGATGACACCACACACCTCAATAACAAAGGGAACACCAGACACTAGATGTGAGAGGGGTATAAATAAGACAAGTTCAACCTGCACTCCCTAAGCATGTTCTAATCACTGCCACCCGATCCTGAACACCTGATTCTAATTTCATGCATTTGAAGGCGTGATAAATGTAGGGGTGTACTTACTTTTTTCCATGTGATTGATCTGTTTTTTGTTCATTTAAATTGTGAAAATTACTACAAAATGTCAATTTTATGTGTCATTTGATAAACTCTATCACCTTTATTAATACGCACAGAGGATCAGAAAAAGCAGCCAACAATTTGCTTTTGGGGTGTACTTATTTTTTCACGACTATATTGTTTGTGGTGTTGTTTTGTCTGTGTTTTGTGTTTGTTTTGTCTGTGTGGTTTGTATTTTGTGTTGGTTTAGCTTTATGTTGTAATGTTAGTGGTTCAGAGTTGGTTCAAAAGATAAGTCAGTATTTCTGCATGGGGAAAGGGTCGACTTGTGCAGGTACTTAAGCGGATTTTCCGGGTTGCCCGTGCTGATTACATTTTCCACACCAAATCACTACGGGGGCCGTGGTTCCATTACCATGATAAAACCATGGTTCATTTTCCTCAAGGGAAACCCCACCATGAACTGCACAGTTGTGTATCTTCTAACATGTTCCTTCCCCTGAGGCCACACCTCCCAAAGTTTAAAAGGTGTAATTGAAACAGAAATATGTTGGCATCAGGATACCACACACACACACACACTTATTCACCCAACAGTCAGTTTAGAGAAGTCAGTCCACCTACCTGTATACTCTTTTGTGAGCAGCACAGAGGGTAATAATTTGACGAAATAGCACAAAATACCACACAGTGGCACTAATTTACACAATAATCAATCCTACTGAGCCAGAAAATTAAGAATGTAATGAAAGTCAACATTTACATTTTTAAAAAAAAAATAAATATATATATACTAGTGCATTATCATGCAATGATTTGCATAAATTTGTAAAAATCAGTGGTTCTCAAACCTGTCCTGAAGAACCTCCAGCACTGCACATTTTATAATGTCTCCCTTATCTGACCGGCCCAATCCAGGTCTTGCAGTCTGTACGAATGAGCTGATGAGTTGAATCAGGTGTGTTAGATGAGGGAGGCATACAAAATGTGCAGTGCTCTGGATCCTCAGGACAGGTTTCAGAAGCACTGGTATAAGCAAGGATGATCTGAAAACCAAGAAGATAGCATTTGGCATTCTTTTTATGAACTACTTAATAATTACAGTGCTCTTTAATCTCACTTTGGTGCTGTAATCTTGGAATAGAAAGCACAATTACAATCATCTTCCCTTCCCTTAAATACACATGTTTGTGTCCAATTGAAACCACTGCATCGCATACAGTTACCATAGTGATCTGGCAGAACATTTATTTTTCCTTTGAGTGCTGGAGAGTGTGTGTTTAAAAGTGTTACAGGGGGACGTGACAACTCGATATTCCTACAGTCTTTATGTTTAATATAAAGATATGTATTAATATATTAAGATGTCATGTTTAATGATGTCATAAAACAAAACACGTGTGAACATGAAGTCATTGATAACCCGTAAACGTGCTGTCGTGCTCCAGGCTGCTGAGCGTGCTGCGAACGAGATTGAATCTCTGACAGATCCCACCTAAGGGCGTTTTCTTTTGAAGCGCCTAACAAAGCTTCCCCGCTCTGTGGTCCTGGCCCTCTGGGAAAAATGTCCCCACAGCCCCCAAAGTCCCAATGCAGGCACTGTCTGTATAGTAGGTGTTTCCCTAAGGAGCCCTGGAGCAGACATGTCGAGGTCGTGAGGGGGGGACAAGGCTTGGGCAGCCACACAGTCAGACTTAGGCGTGAGATGGTTGTGGGATGCCTTGTTGTTGGACTCTGGTGTGAACAAGACTTGGGAGGTCTCACCTTCTGCCTCTGTTGTGGGAAGCCTTGACGTCGGCCTCAGGCAGTAGCACGGTACAGGAGACCGTCTTATCTAACGCCTTTATAGGGTTAAAGCGTGTTTCCTTAGTAGTGAACACTTGAGAACCCTTTTTTTATGAGTGTACCTAAGAGAATTGATACCTAAAGACAATTGGTTTTAAAGACAAAGATTGGTCACAACAGATATTGATTTAGTTTGGATTTTTTTTACTGCCTCTCTTATGTTTTTATCCATCCATCCATCCATCAATCCATCGCAGGGCACCCTCACATACACATTCACACACCCATTCATACACTACGGACACTTTGGACACCAATCAGCCTACCATGCACGTCTTTGGACTGGGGGAGGAAACCGGAGTACCCGGAGGAAACCCCTGCAGCACGGGGAGAACATGCAAACTCCGCACACACACACAGGACCACGGTGGGAATCGAACCCCCGACCCTGGAGGTGTGAGGTGAACATGTTAACCACCAAGCCACCGTGCGCCCCTCTTATTTTTATTGATATTTACATAATAAATAGTTGGTTTGACTATTTTGTAAATGCTTGAATAGTCTGTGTTGCCACTGCCAAAGACGTGTTCTTTATATAATAATATATTCCTCATAGAACACGTTTTATAGGCAGTTGATCGTGACGTTTTAGTGAATCTGAAAATTAGCCTATGATGTCAACTGATAGTTTCTAGTGATTTTTTGAGCATGCATTTTATGCACTTATACCACAGCCCTTTGAAAATCTCAAATCTGATTGGTCAGAAGACCAACAGTGCCTCGGACGCTATTTCCGGCTGTAACATGAACGATGGGTTGGTATCAATGCGTTTATTCTAATACGGTCTTATTTTACAGTAATAGCTCGTACACAGGGACTTGCTTTGCGTAATCTAAGACTAATAATAAACCGGTTCCTCCAAGATTTTGCGATCTCAGAAAAAAAAACCCCCATGAAAATTCTGAAAATGATTCAATCACATTAAGGAGTCCTGATAAAGAGTATGCAGGGTCTTTAACTAATAGTAATCTGTCATCAGCACATCTCTTTCCCCTGCAAATACACCTTTAATTCTCGGGTCTTCTCTTCGAAGCAAGTGTTTCCAGAACCGATGTAAAGGGTAGTGGACTAAGAGGACAACCTTGACATGTAGATCTAGATAGATTAAAAAAAGATGAAGTCATTAATTTATTTTTAAAAATCTACTTTCCCTTGGCCATGCTGTGCACAATACTGTATCCACCAAGCATTCTTTCCTTTCCGCACCCCGCCCACATCTCCCCTTACACTACCACTGTAAAACTTCAAACAGGAAGGAAGCAGTGTGTACAAGTAGAGACAATCACAACGCTTGGCTTGGGTTTGTGACGCTTTCACGCATATCCGGACCACTGTTTGAGGGATCGGTTCCTGTGTCCGGAGCGGTCCTCAAGAACAGTCTGATCCAACTTAATGAACTCCAATAAGAAATGTACTGACGAGTGATGGCAGGAGGGATCATGAGAAACACCTCAGATAAGGTTCGGGGAATCCACGTTCCGACCCGAAGTGTAAGTCAGGATCTTCACGATGTCTTTAAGTTCACCAATTAACATTCAGCAACCTTCTAAATAAATAAACTACCTGCAGAATTTAAATGCTTTCTGTCTCCCTCTCTTTAATTGTTAACCTTGTAACCTTGGAATATATATCACCACTGCTTTCCCTTCCCCCAACCATTCACCCACCCACACACATACACACACACACACGGCAGTCCCAACGAGGCCACTTTAACTGCTTCTGATATGGTTGCCATAGAGATAAAGCACCAGAGATCAAAAGAATAGTTCCTAATGGTCTGGGTGTGTGCAGTGGTTCACTAGTTTCGAGTGTTTTGCCCATTGTGTGTTATGTTTTTATCTCTATGGGGAGAAACGTTCGGGTAACTTCGCCCTGAACGCGATGGTGGAACGTGCACGTCGTCTAAATCTGAAAATGAAGCTTTGTTCTTCAATAAATGAGAAAATTGGAACAACTGTGGTAGGCTGTAGGAACAGTAAAACACCGGAGTATGTGCAGTTAGGGGAAAATAATCAACTTCGAGATCATCACATTATCCAGTCTTGGATTACTTTCCTATAACAGCACTACACTCAGGGGGCTTTCACTGCTAAACAGATCGCCACTGTTTCTGACCAATCAGAATGGGGATTGAACCGTCCTCCATTTTTTTTGATGTTATGGAGATTCTTTTGTGTGTGTGTGTGTGTGTGTGTGTGTGTGTTGTTTTCCACTGCGCTGATCCGGTTCCGCTCCTCCCGCGGTGTTGACGCGTGTCAATCTTTGGGGCGCGGGGAAGGCGCGTGACGTCGCGCGACGTCAGCCTCGGTAGAAGGGGGGAGCGGGTGCGCGCGGACGGGCGGAATGGCGACGCGGTGCTGCAGCGCGAGATGTTCGGCGGAACGGAAAGGGTTCCGGCGCGAGCTCGACTCCTGGCGGCACAAACTCATCCACTGCGTCGGTAAGCGGAAAACATAAATAAATAAATAAATAGTTATGTATAAATTAAAAAGAACGGAATTTATATAAAAAGGCGTCTTTAAATAAAGAAGAAGAAAAAAAACGGGAGAGAAGCGGCGTTGAGGCGGAGGGAGAATTACAGCAGCGGCGGCTTTCTCTCTCTCTCTTTCTCTCTCTCTCTCTCTCTTTCTCTCTCTCTCTCTTACTCTCAATGAGCTCGCGCGCTAACATGCTAACACGCTAATCTGCTTAGCTAGCACTTTCCAGGATCACAATAACGGCTAACCGATAACATGACACTAAATCCCATCACCACAGACCCCCAGTTTGAGTTAAGCGACCTCTAATACTAAAGCTATAACGCTTAAACGTGTTGTTATTAAACAATTATAACGCTATAATAACAACAGAGGCGGCTACAGCCTCAACCGCTAGCTAATGCTAACATGGAGCTAGCCAACAAATAAAGGCCGTGGCTCGGTCAGTGTTTTTTTGTGCTAGCTAGCATAACCGCTAATTAGTTTTCTGTTAAGCATAGCTGATAGCAAAGATTGTCAGGATTAGCATTAGTTAGCATTAGCTGTCCAGTGCTGGCTCCATTTTCTTTTGTCCCTCGGCTTCTCATCTTTTTTTGATTCGCGTCCTGGAGAAATTATATTTAAATCATTTTTAACACAAACATTTCAGTACGAGTTCGTTAGAGGTGTTGAATTTGAGGTGTTTTTGTGTTTTAATACATTTTTGTAGTCATGAACAGAGTGACAGGGTTGTGAATACATTTTTATTGCTCTTTTCTTTCTTCGCCGGTAATGCTAGCGTTTTTACAGCAGGCTAAATGCTAACTGCCTTAACGGCGATTTAGGGTTTAATAATATATAATTATTGATTTAAAAAATAATAATAATAATAATAAATGCTACATTAATCTAAAACTTTACACACCGTGCTCGTGTGTGTTTATATCTGAAAGGCAGTTAAATAAAGTCCGTGTTATTATTATTACTGTTATGTTATTCATATGTTGTGTTAATGTTGTCATATTTTATCATCTTTATTTAGAAAAACCTACACGCATGAATATAAAATATTAATATATTACTTATAATATATTAATGCATTGTTTAGTGCAAATCATCTGTGTGTTTTCAGTGGGTCTTAGGGTTTGAAATTTGATAACCAAGTCTAAAAATATCTTCGATTAGTCTCTCTCTCTCTCTCTCTCTTATTTATTTATTTATTTATTTTTAATTAGGATCACGATATTATTCGACCATTTAAATCTGTGACACAAAGCTGTGGTGAAAATAAAAGGAAAATGTGTTTATTATTACGAAATACCTGTGTGAAATGTGCACTTTGTACTTCCTTGTATGTACACCAAACACCAAAGGAAACAAAACCTTTCTCGGAAAGGTATTTTTGAAAACGTGACTTTTTCCGTAAAAAAAAAAAACCTGTTACGTTTGTCGTTATTTATCGCGTTGTTGTGACGAGCTGATGAGAGAGAGAGATGATTATGTGAGGAAAAGTGTGCCCAAAAAAAAAAACAAAACAAGGCTAGCACATATAATAAATAAACAGTTGTTCGGTTTATTTCTTCTCGGCAGTGTCGCGTACGTTAAAGTTGCGAGCGAGGTACGAGGATATGCGAACCTGCGCAGAGACTAGACCGTCAGGATCGAGTTAAAGAAAAGATTTTGTAAAAAACCTCAGCGATGAGGTAACTGTCCGGTCTTGACACAACATGGGACTCGCCGTGAAAGTCGTACCAACCCCAGTGTTTACAGTCTAATAAAGTAGATTAATACACGATTCGGCTTCACGTTTAAAGTTAGTTGCTTACTATACCGACAGAACGACAGGCGTTTACCTCCCAAACGTTCAATTATAAATCATTACAAAAAAATGATCTGTGAGAAAATTCATTAGTAAGTCCTTCTTTAGCCCTGTTCGGATCGGATTCGTTAATCAGCTGGACGTCTGTAATACGTTTTTTCGACACGTTTCCTCGGCGATATAAAACTCTTGCGATAAAATTTTACCACAGGAGGATATGCGAAAAGGTGCTGGAGTAGAGGCGGGGACGCTGTTATTTCCGTTTGGGGCGAACCAAGATTACCGCAACAATTGTAAAAATTAGGCTTGCTGCGATATTACACTCGATATCACTCGCCCACCACGGCACCGCCCCCACCGTAGTTTTACCTTTTTATAGTAATAAAAATCGTTTAGTTCAGTTCGAGACCGGACGCTACAATGAAAAACTGTACGCGTCTGCTCGATTCAGCACGAGCTAACTATTCAGCCTGTAATATTCTCAGAAAGGACGGAGAAAAACGGAGACGTTGCCGATCCGGACGGAAATAACATTCCAGAGGGGCTCCTGTAAAATAGGAAATTACCGCGTGTAAATTTAACCCCGTCCAAATGGGGTTTAAGTACATATATACGCATTTACACTCTTCAAAAATGCAGGGATTAGAGTTGCATAGCTGGCGCGCGTCACTTCTTAATTAGTGCTAAAAATACTCTCAACTATTTAACACGTTGTTTTTTGCCTGTAGACCGCCGTGCCTCTTGTAAAGCACACAGACTGTCGGAAAAAAAAATTTTTTTTTTAAAGGCTATTTTTCAATGGATTTGCTTACAGCGGTTTACACGGCAACCTGAAATTATTAATCGATGCGTATTGAATCAGGGAAAAATCTCAATACCGCCTGATTTTGTTTTGTGGGACATTAGTATATCATCGAGATATAAATGTCGAGATTTTATTTAGTAAAAGTATATAAAGTCCTATAAAAGGATCGTTTTTATTTTGTACGACATGATGCTTGGGTGCGTTCTTATTTTTATGAAAGTACTGAGAATGTTTCTGGTTTAGATTTTTTTTTTAATGAAAAGAAACAGTTGTATTAACTGTAACCTATCTAATCATATTCACCCATCATGGTTTAGTTAAAACCCTTTACAATCCTTCTTTTGAGTACAAATGTACTTCAGCGCATATGTAACACACAGGAAACACTGACGACTCGGTAACACCGTGATAATGATGAACACGCCGCATTTAATGATGTCGTAGCGGATGCTTTTTTCCCCCTGAATTTGATTCCTGGCCGTAATTGTTACCATGGTTACACTTAGCTAGCTAATTGACAAAGGGCGTGCGTATCTTACTCGTTAGTGCTGCTCCTCCCCCCCCCCCCAGATGGTATTTAGGAGGGGTTGTCATTTTTATTTCCCTTTCTATTTTATTATATCCTTTATATGTCTGTGTTTCAGGGTTTGAGAGTATACTGGAAGGAATCTATGGGTCGAGGCTGTTGCAAGATCTCAGCATATTCGACAGTGAGTTATTCTTTACGTGTTTAATATGACATATTACACAGACGTTAGACACAAGTACTCTAATTTGAAGTCTGACTCGTCTGTTTTTAATGCCCTCGTCTACTTCCTTTCGGTTCAGTTTCGTCTGCGCCTTTAAAAGGTTGCGGGTTAAAACGACGCGAGGCGAGTTCGTTAGACAAAGAACTGAGACTGTAGACCTTAAAGACTTGTATTTATGGGTATGGGTAGGTTATGTTTTTCCTCCAATTCTGCCGTCTGTACGTGAAAGCCGGGGCCGTTCTGCTCTTCCCCACTAACAAGTTATGGGTCAGACATTTATTTTTGAGTGCTGAACAATCATCTCCTTCCTGTTACACCCGCCTCCTCATTGTCTGCCCAGGTTTACTGCAGGTTGACGAGGGCGCTAACGTGTTACCGAAACGCGGCAGTGTTTTCACAGCTCGTCGTCGGGAGAAGAGTCTGACTTTGCTATTTTTAACATCCGTGAGTGTGTCTCTGTGGGTGTGTGTTTGCTTCTCAGATTGTGAGCCTGAAGCGACTGCTGATTGGTCGACAGATGTGCGCTGCTCCTTCTGCAACTTACAGCTCGAAAAAATCAGTGTAAGTGTGAAGTAAACGTTAGCGCTAATTCAGTAACTGCTACCTTTTCTGAACACGGTAAAATCTCTCTTTGTCTTTTAATTCTACAAAGATCGACCCTTGGAGATAACTTAAACCTCATCCTTGAATATTCCACAGTACGTTCGTGTGTGTGTATATATAAATAAAAGTACATTGATATGCTTTAGCGTTAATTTATGTTAAGTGCAACGTTGTTTATTTTAGTGAACGCTATCTCTGTTCTTGAAACAGGACCGCTTGCCTGACTCGCCCCCCCATGCCGAAACCCCCCCTCAGGGCATCAACACCTCAGACACACTCCAGTGCCAAGCAGACCAATTTCTGCATGCAGTCTTACACAAGAAAGGTAATAGATACTGTCTCACACACACGTACACCCCTCAGGCTTTAGCTTTATGGTATATGGTCACCGCGAGAGCTGTATACATCACAAAGGACATTCACGAGGTAGTGGAGAGCGGAGTGATTTGAGTCTTTGGGGGAAGTTGAGCCACCCCTTTTTTTTCTAGGCAACCCTAAACAGAATTGGTCATGTGACCACACATTTTTGAAGAGTCGTCCATTTTACTCACGCTGTGATAGAGAGAGGACCGTGGAATAAGTGGTAAGCACATTTCAAGGAGTCATGATTCTTATGTCTGAACAATTATAGACCGGTTTCAGGGAGAGAAAAAAAACATCTCACACAGGGGTTAGTGCTTTAGGAAGATATAATATGAGGCGATACTGTTAGCGTGACGTTAGCTCTAAACTGCTGGATGATACAAGTTTGTTAAAATGGCAGGAGTGGGGTAATTTGAGACAAAAGGCCTGGGTTAAGTTGAGCCTTATGATTATTATTAAAGTATCATTTAACTGTAATTCTACATTGCATTCTTGCATTTTATCACTGAAATGATGGGACATTTTGAATTTTAGACCAAAAACCATCATGGAATGCTTTTATAAATGGAAGACAGACAGGGCTTCAACTCGTCTTGTAGAGTTGGACAGAGCGGTGGGAGAGGTACAGAACGGGAGGTCCATACGTCTCGTGGTAAGGGACTAGAAGATCAACAAGGATGACTAAAGCTATACATGGATTTGAAACAACTATGGAGAAGTAGAACTGGACATGCCAGTCGACTCTTTGATGAAGAAATTGAGACAGAACTTAATAAAGAAAAAAAAAAAAGGCCATATAAAAAATCTAGCTGGAGTGTTTCATGGTCTAAGTGCCATGAAATGTCTTGAACTAGCGTTTGAGTTGGCACTATGAAATGATATTGATGTCCCTGCAAGCTGGATCAGGAAGGGAAAAGCAGGTTAGTCCAAGTGTGCATTTATATTAAAATAAATAAATAAATAAATAAATACAAATAGGGAATATCAATGATTATTTTCCCAGGAAATGTCCACCCTCACCTTGTGATTAGCTAAGAGAAGTGCCCACGAGATGACTAATTGGTAATCATTGGTTCTAAAAAGTACCAAATTGGGCATTTATTTAGAGATTATAGCTTCAACATGAGTCTCGGTGTAACCTTATAATTCAACTCGGTTTTATTTGTATAGCACTTTTAACAATGGACACGGTCCCAAAGCAGAAGTATAATCCAGGATATAGATTTTAAATGTATGAATTTACCCCTAATGAGCGAGCCAGAGGCGACAGTGGCGAGGAAAAACTCCCTGAGACGATACGACGAAGAAACTCTGAGAGGAACCAGACTCGAAAGGGAACCCGTCCTCATCTGGGTGACACCGGATAGTGCGATTATAAATAAATCCCTTCTATAAATGTTCTACATGGTCAAGTGAAATTGTGCAACCAGTATAGGCTAATCAAATATTGGCCTTTAAAGTTGTGAACTTTATCTTTAAATAAAACCTTTAAGAAGTCATTTGGTATTGAATTTGTCTTGCTTTGATTTAGCATATGAGATGAAATGTTTACACCCATGTGGCTCAACTTATCCTCTCCCTAGGCTCAATTTACCTCTCATTGGGGGCAAGTTGAGCCAAGAGACCACTTTTTAATTCGGAAAGTCATGTTTTGAAAACAGTTTATTTCATATCCAAAGTGATTATTCCCAGGGATGCGACACACCCTGAAATTTATGTACGTATTTTAGTTGGAGACATTACTACTGTCATCACTTTAAAGACACCTCAAGTATAAACTGGCTCAACTCACCCCGCTCTCCCTTACACATGATGTAGAGGGGACGACTAATTTGAAGAATAATGTAGGCACATGCCGAACGCTGCAGTGTAATGTCTAACTGATTATCGGCACATGCGTAACGCTCAAGCGATAAAGCCGAACATCCGAAACATCTGTTGAAAGTGGAAGGTGGACACCTCAGGGTTAATGGGATTAATTTTAATAACAAATGCAAAACTTCTCAGTGGGGAAAAACTGCAGAGCCACTTGGTACAGAACATGTGTAAGATAAGAGCTGGTCGTTAGTGGCCATTTCTGTCCACAATAGGAATTGAGCTTGATCGTGACTGTCAGCTCTCACTCTTGACAACTCACAGTTTTAACAGCAGACATAAAAATAACTTGAGTTGTCATGGCAATGAAATAATATCATCTCAGTGCCCTTGATGTCACAAACTCTTGGCTCAAGACTAGCAATTTTTTTTAGTGTTGCAGCCTAATCAATTTTGTCGCCTAAGAACCGCCTCTTCTGCAACGAGAATGCACGGAACAGTTCGAGATTAAGCAGGACCTCCAAAACCAGCACTGGCACCTTGTTGTTGAAACAGGGCTTAATGTCTTAGTGATAGCAATCTCCTGACATGTTTAAAAATACAATGAGGGGACTCAGAACAAGCCTGTGTCCTACTGAACTTTCGACAGAGTCACATCCAGAGTTCAAGCGATAAAAGGTGTGGGACCGCAAAGAGTTGATACAGTGACTGAACCGAGGTCCAGCTGGTGGCCTGAGAGAGGGGCAAGGATAGAGAGATAGGAATAGGGGACAGGGCTGTAAACATATAGAAAGGGCTTAAGACCTCTCTAGATTTCAAGACTGCCATTCATTTAGAAATTCACACAAAACCTAGGGCTTTATCAGTGTCTGACACTGGGAAATGATCACCAACTGAAACCAGGACCTGGGAGTGACATGTCTTGGTCTGTGAAGGACCCTGAGGAAGGAGCAGTACCTGCAAGTGGCCCTAAAGTGACACTGACGTAGGACGACTGGAATCTGAGTGTGACCCTTAGGAAGGAGCGGGACCTGTGAGTGACACAGAGGAGAGCCTGGGATTTGCGCATCACGATGGAGAAAGACTGGGATTTGCGAGTGACCTTGTGGAAGGAACAGGGTCTGTGACTGACCCTGGGGAAGGACCAGGACCTGTGAGTAACCCTGTGGACAGGTCGATGTTTGTGAGTGACTTGGCATAATGACCAGGAACCGCGGGGAAGGATCAATTTCTGTGCGTGATTATGGGGAAGAACCAGGACCTCTGAGTGACCCTGGGGAAGGATCAAGACCTGCCAGTGACCCTGAGGAAGGATCAAGACCTGCCAGTGACCCTGGGGAAGGTTCAAGACCTGCCAGTGACCCTGGGAAAGGTTCAAGACCTGCCAGTGACCCTGGGAAAGGTTCAAGCCCTGTCAGTGACCCTGAGAAAAGAGCAGTGTGTGTATGTATGTGAGGGACTCTGAGGAATGACCAGCGTCACTGTCTGCAAATAATACTGGAGAGGGCCTGTGAGTGACACCTGCCAAAGGTCCGTTGCTCACGAGTGACAACAGGGAGGGATCAAGGCCTGTGAGTGATACTCTGGAAGGACCAGAACCTGTGTGTGACACTGGAGAAGGACTACTGAAGTATGCTGGAAAGATACTACATTCCTACTGTGTAGGAAAAAGGCCAGGGGATCACATCTAGGGGACAACTCATGGCTCAACCTGACAGGGATCAAAGACGGAAAACACCGGAAAAGGATCTGGAGCTGGAGCTGAGACAACATAGCATCAAGACCTCAAGGCTGCCAAAGGAGCAGAGCTAAGAACAGGAACAGAGACCGAGACAAAATAACTAGCTGGAGCAGATTCAAGGCGAAGAGACAGAAACTGAGCAGAGAGCAGAACAGCAAATGGTCTAAGAGCCAGAGCAGAGATACAGGCATGGCTAGGAAACAGTAACAGTAATGGAGCCATGGTGACAGCTATAAACAGGCTAACACTGAAGCCATTATTTAATTAGAAGCTGGATGGACTTATGGCACCAAATCAAAAGCTAAGGCCAGGACCACATGGCTGATAGGCAAGGCTAGATTTAGAGGACATACATCCCAAGTATTGGTAGTTCTTGGATAAGCACTGGGTCACAGCCAGGAATAGGATGGTTACACCATAGTGATCAAGGAAATGGCGCACTTCTATTACACTGTGTCTCATTCACCCATTCACACACACAACAATGGTAGCAGAGCTGCCACGCAAGGCGCTAACTTGCCATTGGGAGCAACTTGGGGTTCAGTGTCTTGCCCAAGGACACTTCGGCATGTGGAGTCATGCGGGCCGGGCATCGAACCATGAACCCTACGATTAGTGGACAACCCGCTCTACCACCTGATCCACAGCCGCCTAAGAAGCAGGCATCTCAGAGGAAACAAATACACAAGATGCATACTTGGGTTACATTATTTACCTTTTGTTACCTAGACTCTGTACCTCCCTTTCAAGTTCCAGGCTGGCTGAAGTAAGTCAGAATGCACTGGCCTTTTGGTCAATGACTCATGAAAATTAAAACGAATTAAAATGAAAGACATTAGAGCTCCTCCAGTACCAAAGTTCTGCCAAGCACACCGGTACAACATAAAAGTAAACGAATTGCATTTGTCAAGGTCTTAAACAAATTGAGTGAGGTCTTCACGTTTGTTTTTCACAGTCCTGAACACAATGCCGTTAAAAAGACAGACACCCGTCAACTTTTTTGACCTTGGGCACCTTCTGGTGGGGGTAACAGAGCATGAGTTATATTTCATTGTTTACAAGAATTATTCATTGGTATGCTGTACTACATTACCCAGAATTCCCTGAGAGCTGCGACCCCATTATTCCGTTGGCCGCGCAGGAGTTGATGAGGAAGATGATTCGCCAGTTTGCCGTTGAATATGCGCATAAAATTCAAACGGTCGAAAACCAGAATGCCATCACGCAAACCGAGCCAGACGGACCACTGGACCTGACGCTCAGCCGCAACACACCGTGTGCGCAACAAGGTAACCGACACACGTGCACACATACTAAACGGACCTGTAAAAATAAAACCGTCTATGTTTTGGACCAGAACACACTTTTATTTTGTATCTTGAGCAGTTTGAACAGCATGTCTCTCCACCTTTATTTACCGTCATACTGGATGTGCGATTATGCAAGCGTGACAAGATTCATGCGGTTATTCTTTGTCAATCCCCCACAGCATATACACTATTTGTGTGCATGATTTATCCAATTGCACGTGCAAATTAGTGCTTGTTGTTTGGGATCGTATTAAATCAGAGCCAGTGTGTCTTAACGATGATGTTGTCTTGTCTTAGCAGATGGCGTTCTCGATCTCTCAAAGAAAAACACACCGTCTCTGAACACGCTCGCGCAACAAAGACTATCAGGGTGAGTTAGTTAACACTTTAGATTATGATCGACTGTGTGTGTGTGTGTGTGTGTCTGTGTGTGTGTGTGTAGGCATGAGTGTCTTAGTGCTCTGATTATGTCTTAAATGTTGTGCACATTTTTGAACTCTTAAAACTGAGTGTGTGTTAATCAGGTGTGTGTTAATGCGGAGAGTGTTGTGTTGCACTGAAGGGTTGACTCTTTTCTCACTTGTTGGACGGTAACGTCACGTGTGTGTGTCAGGGCTTCAACGGGCTGCACTGCCCAAAGTTATCGCTTTATTTCCGTTTACTCGTTACAATTTTCAGACTAAAGATAAACAGGAGCCAAACTCACACACAGACAGACCCACCCACACACACACACACACACACACATACACACACACACACACATGAACACAGGTCCAGACACATATTGTACGCCCCAAAAGTGAGGCTGTGTGTTAAACACACAAATAAGAAGCGAGTGATGTTACCAAAGACAAGGCGGTAAAGGAGTGGACCCTGAGTGCTTCCTGTCATTCGTCAGCTCACTCGTGCGTTTCTCGTCCTCCCACCCACCAGGAGACCAATCAGAGACGAGCGTCTGGGCCGCAGCACTCAGTTTGCTGACGGTTTGCTCTCTAAAGCCGTGAAGGATGTTCGCTCTGGTGCGCTGGACCTTCACAAAGCTGCCATACTATACGGAATACCTCAGAACACACTACGCCTCCATGCGGATCACACACACTCCGGCGCCACGCCTCTCGTGCTCGCCAACCACAACGGAGTGACTTCGTCCCGCACAGCTCTGCACACAGGTGAGACCAAAACGGCAACGTCCTGGACTCGGCCCCGGTCTGACCAGCCAGATCGCGCTAAACCGTCAGTGGAGAGTGCGGCGGCAGCATCCCTCCTTCACCGGCTGGTGTGTGAGCTGAGAGAACGCGGGGACGCGTGCAACACTCCGGCAGGGGGCTCTGCGCTGCTCCGCATCCCTCAGGTGCGTCCAGGCGTAACGACTCCGCCCTCTGACCTCAGCGGCCTTGTTGACGCCGTTTACCTCAACAGCAAGACCTCAGATCGTGTCAAGATCCTCCTCCCCAAACACAGCGACTGTAGCTCCACCCTCGAGTCCCGTCCACTGCAGGGGGACGTCCCCCCGCCGTGCGTGTGCGCCAGGAGCGTGGGTGGGAGCGCGAGTGCAGACGAATGTGTGGAGGAGAGCGACCGGCGCGACAAACAGCCGCGGAAGAAGCGCGGGCGCTACCGCCAGTACGACCATGACATCCTGGAGGAGGCTATAGCCATGGTGATGGGTGGGAAGATGACGGTGTCGAAGGCGCAGAGTGTGTATGGCGTCCCGCACAGCACGCTCGAGTACAAAGTGAAGGAGCGTATGGGGACACTGAAGACTCCGCCCAAAAAGAAGCCCCGCCCACCGGAACCAGGAACCTCAGGGACAACGCTGAACGCCTCGAAACGGTTTTAAACCTCAGTACTGCGATTAACCTCACTACTGCCTGCACACACACAAACCCACACCCACCTCATTCACTCACACACACAGACAAACGCCTCGTACAAGCTAAACCGTCAGGAACTCTAATGACGTAAACTTGAATATACACATTACTTACACATTTCACACACACACACACACACACACACACACGCACACGCCTTTATTCAGGGTTTCACTGTGCAGATCTGTAAGATATAAATTGTTCTATTTAAACTGCAAAGCACTGTTCAGTTAGAACTGAAGGATTCATTCAGGTCTGATTTTTAGGGAAGCTAATCTGCTAATGCTTATTGACACAGCGTTAACACCTGCACAGTGATAGGTGTTCATCGCTCAGAGATTGTATTTAATTATGTAAATTATTTATTTCCCCAAAACAAGCTCTTTAACACAGTGTTTGCATCTGCTGTTCAGGAAAAAAAAAAAACTTGGGGAAGGTAACACATTTTGGTGTAACATGCACTTGGTTTAGTGAAACACACTCTGGGTAGTGTAACACACCTTTTAATGTAACACACAGGTTAGTGTAACACTGTTTAGTATAACACGCACTCAGTTTAGTGTAACACACTCAGTTTAGTGCAACACACACTCAGTTTAATGTAATAGTTTACTGTAACATTCTCAGTTTAGTGTAACACACTCCAGTTTAGTGTAACACACTCCAGTTTAGTGTAACACACTCCAGTTTAGTGTAATAGTTTACTGTAACACACTCCAGTTTAGTGTAACACACTCAGTTTAGTGCAACACACACTCAGTTTAGTGCAACACACATTCAGTTTAGTGTAATAGTTTACTGTAACATTCTCAGTTTAGTGTAACACACTCAGTTTAGTGCAACACACACTCAGTTTAGTGCAACACACACTCAGTTTAGTGCAACACACTCAGTTTAGTGTAACAGTTTACTGTAACATTCTTTCAGTTTAATGTAACACAAAGTTTAGTGTAACACACAATTTAGTGTAACACACAGTTTGGTGTAACACAATTTAGTGTAACACACTGTTTAGCATAACACTCGATTTTGTATAAAACAAATGTAATGGTAATACACTCAGGTTGGTGTAACACTAATTTAACACTAATTTAATTTACGGATATGTGTGTGTGTGTTGCGTAAAACACACATTTAGTGTGACAGTTTAGGGAGGTAAGCGAATTGTGTGTAACACACACTTAGTTTAGTGCAACACACGTTTATGATGTGTAACATTCAGATGTGAAAGGTGTGTGTTGCATGTAACAAACAGCCAGTGTAGTCAAACACAGACTCGGGTTGGTTTAACACACACTCAGTTTCAGGAGGTGTGTGTATTGTGTGTAAGACCGGTATGGGAGAGGTGTGTGTAGTGTGTGTGTGTGTGACACACACTCGGTTTAGCGAGATGTGTGTGTGTGTGTACTGAAAGTGGAAGAATGGCATTTGGTGATCATTAAAACAGTTAATTTATTTCGACTAATAAGTGATGATGTCATCAGTGGCGAGGCATCAGGTGAGTTATTGTTTATGATCAGATGGATGCAGACGACGCTGTTTGTGTTAATGACGCTGTGTTAATTCCTTCAACAATGAGCATTTAGGCATAAGAGTTGTTTTGTTTTTTTGTTTTGTTTTTTTTTAAATTAACGCTGTTGGGTGTGAATCAGATTGCTCAGTATGTACGTGTGTAATTTCTTATTAATTTTAGCACATCACCGGAAAACCTCACTGGTACAATAACCTCGGCCTAAAACCTCGCTGAGATAATTAACACTGCAGTCAAATCAGACTGGGATAATTATTATCCCCCCCCCAAAAAAAACCTCAGTGGGACAATTAACACCACCGTAAAAACCTCACTGGGACAATTAACACCACCATAAAACCCGCAGTGGGACAATTAACACCACCATAAAACCCTCAGTGGGACAATTAACACCACCGTAAAACCCTCAGTGGGACAATTAACACCACCATAAAACCCTCAGTGGGACAATTAACACCACCGTAAAACCCTCAGTGGGACAATTAACACCACCGTAAAACCCTCAGTGGGACAATTAACACCACCATAAAACCCGCAGTGGGACAATTAACACCACCGTAAAACCCTCAGTGGGACAATTAACACCACCGTAAAACCTCAGTGGGACAATTAACACCACCATAAAACCCTCAGTGGGACAATTAACACCACCGTAAAACCCTCAGTGGGACAATTAACACCACCGTAAAACCTCAGTGGGACAATTAACACCACCATAAAACCCTCTGTGGGACAATTAACACCACCGTAAAACCCTCAGTGGGACAATTAACGCCACCGTAAAAACCTCAGTGGGACAATTAACACCACCGTAAAACCCTCAGTGGGACAATTAACACCACCGTAAAAACCCCACTGGGACAATTAACACCACCATAAAACCCTCAGTGGGACAATTAACACCACCGTAAAAACCCCACTGGGACAATTAACGCCACCGTAAAAACCTCAGTGGGACAATTAACACCACCGTAAAACCTCAGTGGGACAATTAACACCACCATAAAACCCTCTGTGGGACAATTAACACCACCGTAAAACCCTCAGTGGGACAATTAACGCCACCGTAAAAACCTCAGTGGGACAATTAACACCACCGTAAAAACCTCAGTGGGACAATTAACACCACCGTAAAACCCTCAGTGGGACAATTAACACCACCGTAAAAACCCCACTGGGACAATTAACACCACCGTAAAAACCTCACTGGGACAATTGACATCACCGTAAAAACCCCACTGGGACAATTAACACCACCGTAAAAACCTCAGTGGGACAATTAACACCACCGTAAAAACCCCACTGGGACAATTAACACCACCGTAAAAACCTCAGTGGGACAATTAACACCACCGTAAAAACCCCACTGGGACAATTAACACCACCGTAAAAACCTCAGTGGGACAATTAACACTACTGTAAAAACTCCACTGGGACAATTAACACCACCGTAAAAACCTCACTGGGACAATTAACACCACCGTAAAAACCTCCGTGGGACAATTAACACCACCGTAAAAACTTCTGTCATGATCAACACCACTGTAGAACCTTATGTGAAACCTTGGACCATTAGCACCTCCATAACAAACCTCACTCACCACCATAAACCTCGCTCAATTAACACCACCGTAAAACCTCGCCGAGATAACTAACATCACTGTGTTAACTGCGATGTTAACACTGCAACAAAACCGTGCTTTACCGAGATAAGCACTGCATTAAAACCTCAAAGCACTTCATTAAAACACTGCTTTAACATCTAGGAGTTAATTAACACTGCAGTAAAAATCTTAGCAAAGCTACTTAATGCTGCAGTAAACACCTCGTTGGGACAGTTAACACTGCAGAAGGATAGTTAGCACTGCAGAAAAACCCGACAAAGCTAATGAACACAGCGCTTAAAAACCACATCAAGACTGCAGTAAACACCTTAAAGGTGTAATTAACACTGCAGTCAATGCTAGATAGATCATTAACACTGTACTGGGACAGGTCACACTGCAGTAAAAAAAACACTCGTTGGGACAGTTAACGCCGCAGTCAGTGCCGAGGAGAGATAATTAACACTACAGTAAAACATGACAAAGCTAATTAACACTGAAGCCAAACCCCTACCATTGGGACAATTAACACTGCAGTGAACGCACCTCAATGGCATCGTTAACACTGTAGTCAGTACTTGGAGATAAATTACATGCCCCAAGTCCTCACCTCGATAATTAACGCTGCACTAAACACCTCGTTCGGATAGTTAACACCGTATTCAGTACTGACAGAAATCGTTTAAAAATGCTGCAAATCCACACTTAGATAATTAACACTGCGACTAAAGCGTGCCGAGATCCGTTCCAATGCAGTAATCCCTCGCTGGGAGAATAAACACCGCAGTAAACCTCACCGAGATAATTAACGCTCCAGTTAAACCTCATGTAATTAACGCTGCTGAGTTTAATGTTCATGTTGATGTGATTGTGATTTTCTGCTGTAACCAAATGAACCATTCAGGGCGACCTCACTCTCCGCACAACGCTGCTGTACTGACGTCTGTAACACACCACTTGGAGTGTGTGTGCGCACGCGTACGTGTGTGTGTGTGTGTGTGTGTGTGTGCATGCACGTGTGTGTGTGTGTGTGTGTTTTATTCAGGGCTAAACTGCAGCGCTGCTCTCGTCTCTGATGTGTCTTTATTAGTAGTTACTTTATCCTCAAAGATAGCATTCATGTATTTAACACTGTAACATACATACTGCACACGCGCACACACACACACACACACACACACACACACACTTTACACGCTTGCCTGTGGTGTGTTCACTGCATGAACCTTTTTACTAATTCTATTAACATTTTTTAATTGAAGTTGTGAAACGCTCGAGGGACGAGATTCGGTTGCACTTTACACAAGCTACATACACAAAGACCCATACACACACACACACACACACACACACACACACACACACACACACACACCTGTGTTTATTGCTAAACGGTTTAAAGTGCAGCCGCAGAAATGAAATGTGAATTTTGTGATTCAGGAATGTGCTGTTAATGACATGTTAATGACGTGTTAGTGTTTTGTGAGAATTGTGTTTACGTTATTTATAAAGAAAGCCGCTCGGTTTCTGCCGTGTAAACTGAATGTCATGACATCAGTGCCTGTTATTAACGCGTTCGCATGAACAACGAACAGCTTTATAAGTGTGCATTAACACCCGCGTATGGGTGTTAGTGTTGTCGGGACAGGCACTGCGTTAATTTAAGAACAGATTTTTATCCGTGAATTGATTTCTCTCTCCGTCGTTAACATTTTAACGATCCCGTGTAAACAGCGGGCGTGTGCCGATACTCGGTTGTACGATATCCCGATGGTACGCTCATCACGGGCTCGACTGGGCGATCGGCCGGCCGAGACGTGACGGCGGTTTTCCACGTCCTTCTCAATCCCGTCATTCCTTCGGCCAAGCCAAAATCGACCGGGTGCCGAGCGTCACTATCGTAAAAGGCGATAACATCGTAGGTCATAAGGCTTTTAATCGCTCTCGGAGTATCGGCAACATCCTCACATCTGGTTTCGATTAATCAGAGACGTTATTTCAGTCTGTGCTTTAAAATCCTCGTTTATTCCGCGTCGGTATTTCGACTCGCGTGTCGACGGTTTTTGTTTTTCCTCTGTTTTTGGACCACATTAATGTAAACGTCGTTTCAGCAACGATGAATTCAGGTAAAGAAACCAAATTTGATTCTTGAGTTTGGTTAATGTAGCCATAAAAAGTGAAATCCTCAGGGTGAGAGAGAACAGAGACCAGAGTTAATAATAATAAAACCTGCCCGCTTCATTTTCGGTGTATGATTAATCATTTCATTTCAGTGTTGTGTGTTAATTTAAGCTTGGTGCAACGTAAGGATAGCGTATTGATTTCATTTCAGGGTTTGTAATTTAATAATGGTTTTGTTTTGTTGTACTCAGGGCTTGAAATTAACCAACCGTTAACCAATTGTAATGCAAAAAAAACAAAACAACAACAAAAAAAAAAAGTCTCCTGGCCACAGCACAAACTCCGTCTCGAGTTCTCATGATGACTGAAATGAAGTGTTTTTATTATTATTACTATTATTACTGTATGTTGTTGTATTTATTCTCTCCGCAGTGAATTCGAGAACTTTTATATCCTGAATCACAGAATATTTCCGGAATATTCCGGCGTTTTTCCGACACGTCCGATTACAGGCAAAGAACTTTGACACGGTTCTCGGGTAAACAAAATGGAGGCGGTCGGTCTTGGGTTGCATTGGAGAACCGTGTCGAACTTCTTGTCGGCAGTAATCACACGTGGACTACAGACACCAGGTTGGAAAATACCGGAATTTTGCTCTTTTTGAACGCCGTCGTCGTATTCATGTCACGCCGCTGCACCTCTCAGTCCGAGAACGCGCCGGGACCGTCGTTATGGCGAGTTCTGCGTTCAGACGGCCGCTGAGAGTCACCGTTATCGTCACGTTAATTTCGAGCCCTGTGATGTCCGTTGTAATTTCTAGCGTGATCCGTCACGCCTTTTTTAATTCAAACAAAGAACAGAACAAAAGTAGTGACTGGGTTTTAGTACTCGGAAACACAACTGCAGTCGGGGTGATGAACCGATGATCACGTGACGTTTAAATCGGGACGTGCGTTAACGCCGCGTGTGACGGCGTGGTGTTCGCGCAGTGCGGGGTGTAATCGGGGGGGAGGGGGGGGGGGCGTTTCCCTGCACTTCGATTTGATTCCGATTTTCCTCTTGAAATGTTTGTGTATTATTTCTGTGTTAATCAGGAGAAGACTTGACTGTGTTGAGCTTAAGTGTGTTTGAATTTGTGTTGAAGCACTTCATTGTTTTTAAATGTGAACCGTGTTCTGCATGCTTTTATTCTAGCTCTTTATAAAAGTTATATTTCTCTAATTGTGATGATTAATGATTAATTGCATTATTATTATTATTATTAATCAGAGAAGGGCTTTTCGCTCAGCAAGTCCACTGAACACTCATGAATCTTTAACAATTTAATTTATAAAGCTGATAAATAATTCTTATTGATGTTAATGTGTAATGCTCGCTTTGATTTTGAATCGTTTTTAAAGAAAAAAAAAAAAAAGTCTTCAAAAATGCTATGACAATAAAGTGCATTAAAATCTGTGTGTATCTTTATGTGCTGGTTAATTAACATGTCTGAAATGTGTAATTAGCATCCTCATAAACGATTAGGTTTGCTTTAAGTGTGTGTGTGTGTGTGTGTGAGGATAATTCATGCCAGGTTGACTCTCTGATTCTCAAATCCAAGGTTCCCCCAGGTGTATTATTAAGTTTGAATCCCTGTGTGTGTTCTGATGGGTCTCCGTGTCCATTGTTCTGCTGACTTTGCTACATTAATGTGGGGAACAAACTAAATAAAACTAAAACATGTTTATGGTAACGCATGTGAATAAAACTGTCCACAGAACTAAAGAATAAAAAAATATATTTAATATATAAAGAGCCAAGAATTCTGAATAGAAAAGATCACACAGATCCTCACACTGTGATCCCATCCTTGCTTTAACATTATTATTATTATTATTATTATTATTAAGTATTGTAATAACTGATGAGATGATACGAGGATGAATTGGGACGTGTAAAACAGTCGAGTTCTGCAGAATTTATCTGAACACTTAGAGTTAAAGTCCCGGTGAAGTGTCCTTGTCGAAATATCCTAAAAGACGGCAATAAGAAACTGGTACAGGATTGTAATTATAGTTACTTTCACATTTTGGACCCACTCCTATAATATTCCTGTAGGAATTGTCTTATAGGACAAGAGTTAAAGAGCCTGTAGGACCACGTCTACAGCACTTTTAACGGGATCCACGATATTTAAAAATCCGAAAGGTGCGGTTTTCCTCTGTAATTGCCTGGAAAAGCAGCACGTCTTGTCCTAATATTTAGTTGTACGCACGGTATATGCTTTAAAGCTTGAAATAAAAGAACGGTTTAAAACTTTTTGATCCTAGAATTATTAATAATTAATGACCAATACAGAGTAAGATGTTTACAGGATGGTTTCTGAAGATTTATGTCTTGAGAGAGAGAGATATGTAAGGGATTACGTTTAATTGAAGGAATTATAATAAATAGTTATTAGAGAGAGAGAGATTGTGTGTATGTGAATTATCTGTGTCTGTGACGCGTCTCGACTAATAATGAAGCTGTGGGTTTACTTATAACCGATTCAAAATCATTGAACTTTATCTTCTGCAGTCCGTCAGATTTATCTTGTGCCTCGGCCCATTTATCAAAATGACCGTATTCACCATATAAGTTAAATGACACTCAAAGATCATCTGTTTAGCCAAGTAGGGTAATTAGGAAAGGTTTATATTAGGAAAGAGCTGTCCCACTCTGTATGCAACTGTAAGTGTATGTTACTATACTATTAATAGGCAGCGCATTAATTCAGAACGGTGATTAATGTGACTGGGACTACCTGTGAATTCAACGTTCTGTAAGTAATACTGTAAAATACTCTAAAAAAAATTTTATTTAAAAAAAATACTCTATCGGGATTTTGGAGCTATACGACAACACGACATTTCCATTAAAATACAAGTAGAGTTCCAATAAGATCCTACTAGATAAACTGAAATTACGTTCCTCACAAAATCACCAAGTCAGGGCGGGACATATCAAGTGGCTCCTCCCCCTTTTTAAAATCACCAATCTCATCAGCCATGATCAGATAAATAAATGCATGGGGGTACAGGGGTGACCGCGAGTGTATACTGTCGACGGTAGAAGACTCACATTAAAAATTACATTAATGGGCGGCTGTGGATCAGGTGGTAGCGCGGGTTGTCCGATAATCGTAGGGTTGGCGGTTCAATGCCCGGCCCACGTGACTCCACATGCCGAAGTGTCCTTGGGCAAAACATTGAACCCAAAGTTGCTCCCGATGGTAGGATAGCGCCTTGAAGGGCAGCTCTTCTACCATTGGTGTGTGTGTGAGAATGAGTGTACGAGAAACAGCGTAAAGCGCTTTGTAGAGCCACTAAGGTTAAATGGCGCTATATATATATATATATATATATATATATAAATAAAAACACCTGTGACCAATGCAGAAGTCTTAACAAGATCACCTCTTTTCTAACACACCTAGCTGAAATAAATTACTGGCGCCACCACTGGTGATTTAGCAGCTCCTCCATTTGATATGTCTCTCATGCTTACAAGTTTAAGGTTACATATTTGCAGGGTATTTAAAGTTTACCCTGGATGCTTTAATGTGCATAAAGTCTGACCGTGACTGGCTTGTTCAATTAGCCGAAATGCTGCAAAGGAATAGAAAACAAAAGTAAGAAGAAATACAAGACGTAGAGCGTGTGATTTGAGACAAAGCAGGTGCCACGTTTTGGCAGATATGTCGGATTTGTGCTGCTGTAATGTGAACATGGAGAAAATAGAGAAACTCTTGCTACCCAGTGTGAGTGATGAGTAACGATGTGTCCCTCATTTACCTGTAGCTGTTTGGAGACAGAGAGAGGAGAGGAGCGGAGAGGTACGGCGCTGGAGGAGGTGATGACATCGCTTTGTGCTCACCACAGAGTCCTGCTGTTGCACATCCTGCAGGAAATGACGCCATTCTTGCCAAAGGACGAGTGTGGGGTGGTGGCGGCTCAGAGGGACGTGCGTGGGACAGCAGGGACTCCGAGGAGCGAGCATGGTGGACACTGCTGTCGTGCTGATGAATCGCTGTGCGTGTTGAGTAGCTGTGTTGCGGCCGGGTGCGTATGCCCGTGCAAGCTTGGAGTGTGCGCGCTGCGTTCCGTGTGTGTGTGTATGAAGAGCTGTAGCGGATCCTCCTGTCGGAGCGTCGCACTCGGGTGTGCCGGCCGCTGCGCTCGCTCCCGGATACCGGTGTGCCAGAACACACACGGCAACGACATCACACACGGTGCACACACAGGTAGCGTCACACACTCGCGCTGCCACAGTCCATCCCCTCCCCCGCTGTCGCCGAAACCGCAGGACGCCGAGAGCAGTCGTGATCCAGACATGCCCGGGCTGAACACACACACCCTGAATACACAGCCTCCACCTCTCCTTCCTCACAACACACACACTGATCAAACACTGACGCCCGAGACACACGCCAAGCCTGAACACTTAATAGACTTGATGGACAAGTTCACCGACACGCTCATGGAAGCGTCGGAGCGAGAGTGGAGTGTGCAGACGCACGCGGGCGACAGCGTGAAAGCGTGTGATGACACGCACCTGACCGAGATCATCACCACCGTCTTGCACAGCAGCAGTGAGAAAGACTACAACCTGAAGGAGCTCTTCGAGCAACACCTCGCCTCTGAGAAACGATCCCCTCAGACCCGCTCACAGAGGCGACAGGAAGTGATGGAGGCCATAAGCAGGTCGCATGACCAACCCGCAACACGCAGGCAAAGCCTACAGATCAAACGAGACCTTGCGCGACTTGAACCCGACATTTCTAGGAAGAAGAAGAGGAAGACGTACCCGATTACCCATGGCACACACGCTCAGAGCCCGGACACGCCCACTTCACACGCTCAGAGCCCGGACACGCCCACTTCACACGCTCAGAGCCCGGACACGCCCGCCTCACACGCTCAGGGCCCGGACACGCCCGCCTCACACGCTCAGGGCCCGGACACGCCCGCCTCACACGCTCAGAGCCGGGACACACCTGCCTCACACACTCAGAGCCCGGACACGCCCAACACACATGCTCAGAGCCCAGACACACACCCCTCACACACTCAGAGCCCGGACACGCCCAACACACATGCTCAGAGCCCAGACACACACCCCTCACACACTCAGAGCCCGGACACGCCCAACACACATGCTCAGAGCCCAGACACACACCCCTCACACACTCAGAGCCCGGACACGCCCAACACACATGCTCAGAGCCCAGACACACACCCCTCACACACTCAGAGCCCAGACACGCCCGCCTCACACGCTCAGAGCCCAGACACGCCCGCCTCACACGCTCAGAGTCCAGACACGCCCAGCATACTCAGTCCGAGCTCAGACACGCTCAACTCACACACTAAGAGCACGGTCACAATTAAGTTACATGCTCAGAGCCCAGACACGCCCAACACACATGCTCAGAACCAAGACACGCCCAGCACACATAGTAACATATCAGTGACGTGTACAGAGAAAGCAGAGCCCTGTGGCACTTTGAGGTCACGGCGGAATATCGTCCGCCCTCAACACTTGTCTTCTTATGTCACCGAGCCAAGGAAGATGTTTTACGCTGCCTGTCGCTCTGCTAAAGCTAACAGCACCCCAACACATGGCACCGACACGACTGAACCCCCACCCAGTGCTGTGACAGAACAACCCAGAACTCCACCTGCTTCACCTAACAAGAGAAAACTCTGTAAGGACGAGAACAGTGAACAGTCTCATGCTGAACGTCGACCAAGGGTAAAGACACGCCGTTCTGAAGACATAACACAATCCCCAAGTCCTGTTACCAATGACTCCACAGACACTGACGACGTCAAGTACGTCAGTCCAATAAAACTCATGCTAGTGTCGACTATTAAAGATGAAGATGGCGTTAAGTACACACTCAGAGCTGCACAACCACAAAATGATGAAGAATCGTTCGATCCGTGTGTGGAGGCGTCGTGGGCGGGAAACACAATCAAAGAGCAGGCCAAGGATAAAACTATAGTGACGACAAGCAACGAGCGTACCGAAAAGCTCTCTACAGAAGACTCTGCTAACACAGAGGGTCTCGGCGACTGTGTAAATAGCGTTAACGAGACTGATCCGACTATTAAGAGGCGCCCTGGACGACCCAAAAAGCTAAAAGCTCCAACAGAGAAAGCAGTGAAGCGTCCAATCGGCCGACCGCGGAAATTCAAACCGGTGGACACAAATGCAGTTTCCGGTGAGGACACGGAAAAACAAAGAGCAGAAGATGTGTCGAGCGGAGAGGATGGCAATAAAAACCTAAAGATCATCATTACATACGGGAGGCGGAAAGCACGTAGGATGGTGTGTGAAGGACACGGTCCTACAGAACAAAGCAAAGGTAATGGAGCTTCTTTAAAACGAAGCAGCAATGCAGAAGAGAATGCGCAGTCCACACAGGCACAAGTCAGCATGAAGAAAGATCAGTTTAACCTAGTCATGCCTGTGGAGGACAGGAAGTGTCTCACGCATTCAATCATGTGTCCAAAGCAGAGTGACGAAGCAGGGACGAGGAGACCAGGACGACCAGCTAAGGTCAAAATCTCAGGGATTTCCGTTACTGTTACCACGGTTTCACCACGGCAGCGCAAAATCCACATGAAGCGAGACGTGAGAGAACCGGCTGTACAGCGACGGGCACTGGTCACGCAACTGGAACTGAATGAAGAACAGGAGACAATCACTGAGGAAATGCAAGCCTCCGTTAGACACTCAGTCAGAGAAAGAAGACCTTCCATCCATCTGCTGCGGTGTGTCGCGATGTCACGTTCTAACACACAGACACCCAGACCTCGCAAACTGCTGCTGAACAGAGCTAACGTAACCCACCAGGAGACGCAACAGCATGAACCTCAAAACGCTAATGACACCAAGACCAGGCCAAACACTTCTCCACAGGATGCCGTCCATTTCCCAGCAGAGTCGGTCGAGTCCCTCTTTGATGCGAATCTGCGGTGGTGGCCGCCGTCCGCGTCACCCGAGTCGTTAAAGCAAGAGATGAACAGGCGGCTCAACGTGATGAAAGAGACGTGGGTTTCGGACACGTCAGACGCAACCACGTCAGATGAGGACAACAGCTCTGCTCCAAGTTCGTCCTCAGTGAGGATGCTGTTTGAGCGAGACTGCAGCATGGAGACGCTGTGCTCCTGGTTCATGCAGACAACCGAGACGCAGTCTCTCGCCATCGTAAAGAAGGCCAACAACCGAAATCCATGTGAGGTTTTTCAGTATAGCTCAGTCCAGGCGAGTAATAGACCGAACTTATGCTCAAGTCTGCAAGCAGAGCGGCTCAGGAAATGCGTCAAGAAATTCGCTACGGTTGTCCCGAAAAGCCCGGCGAAACTCCGGCGAGCACAAGCGCAGATCCGTGGCGCACAAAACGGTTACACCAAGCAACGTGTGTCGGACACGACACACGCCGATACCGAGAAATCACAGCAGTGTGGAGCGTGGCGCCTTTATAGAACTGTGCTAGATCGAGCAAGATCACGATTCAAATCCAGGACCAAGAACACCGACGTAGACTATAAAAGCCTTAACGAGCAGGAGGAGAGCGGGATTCAGCCTGCGAGTGTGTCTGAACACGGTCTACTGAACACAGTACAGAGCAAGTCCCGCAGGACATCGACTCAGCAAAAGCAGATCGCTGCTAATGCCTGGAGTGCGCACACACTGAGGGAGTGCAAAGTGTTTCTGAAGAAGTTAAACTCCGCCAACACACGCTCACCGTCTGAGGAGTGTAACGACTGCACGGTGAGGTTCAGCGTATCGCCTGCCGGAGGCGGGTCTGCGCAACATCGGGGACAAGGGGTCAGAAAGTGCATTAAACTGGAGAAGAGGAGTAACTCGGGCCCCTCCACACGGCAGCAGAGTAAGGTAAACAGGAAAGGAAGGCACTCCTGCACAAATGTGTTGCCTCCATCACCGAAACGGCAGCGCAGCAGCAGAGGAGTGATGGCAGCCAAGTGGTCCGACTTTATACTCGGTGAGTGTTTTACACCCCACATGACCGTTCACCTCATTTTTAACTTTACTATAAAAGGTACTGTTGTGCGGCACCATTACATCACATCTTTACACCAAAACCAGCCCATTACACTGCTGACATTACAGTGCGTCACACCACCGCCTCACTGCACTGACTCGACACCACACCGCCTCACCACCGCCCTGACGCGACACCACCTCACCACTGCCTCACTGCACCGACACCACCGCCCTGACGCGACACCACCTCACCACCACCTCACCACCGCTTCATGCGACACCACCTCACCACCGCACTGACGCGACACCTTCTCACCACCTTCTCACCACTGCCTCACTGCACTGACACGACACCACCTCACCACCGCCTCACCGCCCTGACACGACACCACCTCACCACCGCTTCATGCGACACCACCTCACCACCGCACTGACGCGACACCTTCTCACCACCGCCTCACTGCACTGACACGACACCACCTCACCACCGCCTCACCGCCCTGACGCGACACCACCTCACCACCGCTTCATGCGACACCACCTCACCACCGCACTGACGCGACACCTTCTCACCACCTTCTCACCACCGCCTCACTGCACTGACACGACACCACCTCACCACCGCCTCACTGCACTGACACGACACTGTCACACCACTGCATCAACCTACTGACTCTTCCTGTGAAACCCAATATCTGTGTGTCCTTCTCTGTAACACATCTGTGCCATCTCTGTCTCACAGGTCCGGCCCGATAGCAGCGTTTTTCCTCACACACTCTGTGCCTTTAAAAACGATGAGCCGGGGAAACAAGAAGTGTTACGACATGCACACAAAAACCCGGCAAGCATCACGTAGCAACAAACTTTAAGAAACTTGCACTATCTTACTGCATTATTTCATTTTCTCTTTATATCTGAGAGATGCTGTGTTGGAATAGTTTTTTTTATGTTTTTTTTTTTTATTGTTTGTTCAGAAGCGCGAGTGCACTCGATGCCGTCTCTAAACGCATGTAAACGAGTTCGAGCCAACACTGATAATCCTGTTTCTCATTTAACACCTGATACACCGCAGTCTCAGAAAGAAAACGGCATTATTCAACCTGTTGTTCAGAACGAAACGATAGTTACGTTTTCATATCGCACTTACCTTTAATTTTAATCTATAAAATTACATTGTAAGCGTTATTCTCCAGATCCGTGTCCTTCAGGCTTTAATCTTCGACAAAACACACACTCTCTCAAAAATAATAAGAGCCGCTATCATGTGCTGCCTTCTGAAAAGGAGAAACTTCCCAAACATGCTGCCCACCTAGAGAGGGAGACGCGGAGGGAGGATCGTGAAAGATCCACGGTAACAAAATCAGTGTGAATATTGTGAATCTCTGAGCTGAAAATGATTCGATTCTGATTCTCAGGGAAATGATTCAGTGCAACATAAGATCTTGAGTATAGTCCCGATTTAATTAGATTCTATATATTAAACACTAATAAGTTCAGATTCGATTCGAGAAGCCTTAACGTAATTGTCGAACGTTCGCAATAAATAATCATATATTTATTATGTTTTTAAAAACCTGTTTACAAAATTGATGCAGCTGATGCATTGTCACCTATAGACCAACGAAGTGGTGTTTTACACCACTTATATCGTGATATATCGTGATATATCGTATAAACGATTATCGGTATAGGACTGATTATATATTTTACTGTGAGCAACATTGGATTCTGGAGAACTGATTAGAAAATCTACCAGTAATCTCTTCTCTTCTTAAAGCATTAAAACATGTATGTTGTGTTGCACTACAAGTAGCTTAATCTTCTTTATCATTTTATACACACACACACACACACACACACACACACACACACACACAAACAGAAACACACTGCCACAGTGGTTTAAAATAGTTCCAAACGTTAATGTTTTGCTTGTCGGCTTTGCAACATCACGATATTTAACAGTCTATCGGCGCCTCTGCGTGTCATTAAGGCAGGCGGCATGTTTGAGGACCCGAGATAAATTTTAAACAAACTCAACGTTTGAGCGTACAAAAGCCCATAGGGAACACTTCCGTTTTTACAAAACGAATCCGACGTCCCATAATTCCGGCCTAAATCACGACATGAGCGACTAACCTAAACCTATTTGGTCCAACCTTTCCATCCCATTTTGAAGCTTTGTTTTTTTTTTTTTTTAATGTATTCAAGTTCTCAGTTCTTTCAGCATTATAACCATCCGTTCATGCGTTCGTGTTTAAAGTTCTACACCAAGGTTTCACGACTCCCCTGTATCGTTTGTTATTTCCACAAGACAAGAATTTCCCCGCAGCGAGAAAACGTTAATAAACGTTGAATATTTTGTCCGTGTTTTAACCTTTACGTTCGAAGAATAAAGTGTGAGCACAAGGCAGACGTCAGAACGTGACGCCACGACTACGTTCTTGCGTACAAATTTCCGACTCTGGTACGACACGGTACAAAAGTAGTTCTGGTCGTTTGCGCTTTTGTACCGCCCGTGCACCATCAGACCCTCGTAACTACACCACTAATACCACAATCGTTTCTACGTACAAGGGAAAATTCTTGTCTCGGCGGTTCTCCCTTATACATTTAACAACTTACCGTGTAAATCCGTATCCGAGCTCGTTATTTAAAACGAAGGCATCCCTTTCTTTTGATCTTGATGAAGTGAACTGCACTAGTATATCTCACCCCATCCATCCTCTTAGTGCACTAGCGTGTGTTAAACTCTTTTAAAAACGTCTGAATGTGTTTCCGTGATTAGACGGGTTTTGTTTTTGTTTTTTTACGTCAAACTGTAAGCGTTAATTAAACCAGGGGTTTGATCTCCTTTTTGCGTAGCTGTAACGGTCGTGTCGGTGTTCTCGTAAAATGAATCATTTTGCAGTTTTGTCGTTTTTGTGTTGTTGTTGTTTTGGGGAGGTTTTTTTTTTGAGGGGGAGTGTTGGTTACAGTTGGTTGAGAGAGAGTTCAAAGTAAGTATCCACAAGGTGCTAAACACTGTACAGAGATATAAATATACACTTTATCTTTTCTAATGTGATTTAAACATGTAACAGAATGTCCTGTCACTAGACCAATAAAGGTGCTTCCTTTAAAATAAGGGGAAAAAAAAAAAAAGTCTGGGTTTTTTTTTCCATAAAAAAAAAAAAACAATGCAGGGAGTGACAGAAAATTATTTATTGGGGTTTAAAAATGAAACACTTGAGAAATAAAACGTTATAAAAGAATAATTTGCTCGGGTTTGCAAGTCGAGCGAGTTTTGCTGATGTTATAACAAGCACTTCAACGGTGCTCTCTCTCTCTCTGTGTCTCTCTCTTTTCCGCTCCCTCTGTAAAGGTCAAAACTCTAACACGGAGAACAGAGGAGACTGCAGGGATGATTAATAATAGAGAGGAGTGAACATTGTACAGCAGTGCAGGTTGGGAAAAAAATATATTTATAAACGCACACAGCAAGTAAGCCTTATTAGCAGACTCGTATCAATGTCATAATAAGTGATGAATATTCGTGAGTGATAACGCCTTATATGGAGGTAATATTGCTCATGAAACATATATATATACACACACACACACGCATGCAGACTGAAGAGTGTAGACTGAACACCTCGGTGGTTCAACTTCATCGTCTCCTAAGCGTAACACACAGAGACACGTTGAGATTGGGTGTGTTTGGAGATGTTTAGACTAACCCTGACCTACGCACTGGCTTCGTGATTCATCAGCGCCGTCAGGTCCTGCCTGGTTTTATCCAGAGCTGCCATTTTAGCGCGCCGACTCGGACGTGCTGATGGAGCTTCTGTGGCTTCTGGAACGTTCTCCTCGTCGCTACACATACACACACGAATATACAGTTAGCTACCAGAGTACACGTGTGGATATATGTATATGTGAGCTGATATATATGTCTGTGTGTGTGTGTGAGGAGATTAATACCACCTCTCATCAGAAGACTCCTTCGCTTTAGACTGTTTTTTAACACTCCGGGCCGTCGTGGCTTTCTTCTGACCTGCGCAGCACATCGAGATATGATACACAACGTAACACACATGAGGAGCATTTCACACGAAAGACATAAATAAACGAGAAACAGGTTTACTAGCACACCTCTTCTGGGTCGTTTAGGCTTGCAGTCATCTACATCCACCAGTTCTGTAACGACGAAAAAAAAGCGCAAAAAAAATAAGTCGAAGGGTCGATGTGATGATAAACTCACAGAAAAAAAGTTTGAAGGATATTTGAGTTATAAAATTGAAAGAGAGGTATAAAGGTTGGGTTGATATGGCGGATGTCAAAGTGTGTTCGTGACACGATCAAGTAAACAGTCTGAAGTGTACAACAACGTATCACACAGTGGTATGTACAAGTGTGTGTGTATGCTGTACCGCTGGCGTTTCCATCCACAGCGGTCAGCGCCACGTCCTGAGTGTGTGCAACTCGAACACACTGCTCTCCTTTAAGACGAGCGAGCACTTTCTCCAAGGCTTTCACGCAGTTCTTATCCTTTACCTCCTACACAGACACAGAAACATAAGTACAAACACATGATCAAAGGTTTCTATGGAAGCAGGGAAAAGTCACACATTATCCCATATGTACTGTACATATTCATCCTGTGCATGAAAAAGAATGTGTGTGTGTAGTGGAATGTATGTGCATCCACCAAAATATCAGTGTGTTTACATCATGTAGAAATTACAGTATTTATGAGACGCCCCAGAAAACCCACACAAAAAGCCATTTTTGGACTCGGAAATAAGTTGTTTCTATGGTAACAAACAGTGCCTCAATGTATGTACCAATATACATCTAAAGCCTTCAAAGACAGCCAGCCTGCAAAAGGCTTTCATTCGTGTTCAGGCGTCTTCATTTTGTTTTCATACAGTTTTTGGGGGGTTTTTTCCCCACAGCAACACACTTTTACCTTAAATGTGCAGATTATAAGGCTAGCCTGCTTCTACTAGAGCTATAATTATATGCGTAATATTGTATTTTAAATGCTTAGTGAGCAAAATGGCTCTTAAAGGATAGTTAGAGGCAATGCAGTCCTCCAGGTATGTATTCTGGACATTTTTTTTGCCGTATTGCCACAGCCTAAATCTTCACCGGCATGTTCTGTTTTCAGTTCCTTTGTTTAAAACCCGAAGATCAGGAGCGAATGAGAGAGAGAGAGATCGACCGATATTGATTTTTTTTTAATAACCGATACTAATATTTGCACCCGATAACCGATATGCAGAACCGACGTTTGATTTATTTATTGTTTTACTTCTGTTTTTGACACAATGAGGACACCACCACTGAACCGTTTTATTTATAACAATTTTGTCAATTTCACTTCCTTCTTGCATACAAAACAAAACTTATTTATACACCAGTAAATACAGGGTCTGAAAGAGTGCAAAAAATAAAAGTGCACCGTCACTAAATGTCTTTTTTTTTTACCCTTTTCTTTAAATGAAAGCTAAGATCAGGTAAACAGATTACGTGACTCTGTCTCGAATTTCTTAACACCAAGCTGCTTAAATTACATATCAAGCGTTTATGTAACACGTCTAATTTGTACGTTAATAGCTGTTATAGCGCTCCTGCGTGCAATTCTCAAAACGCCCACAAGATGGCGCCATTTTTCGGTAGATCCAACATTACAAAACCGATAACTGATGTGTGTATGTTGTTGTCCTCTACACTTTACTACACTTGTGTGTAGAGTGAGTGTTACCTGCAGGATGGAGGCGAGGAGCTGCTGCAGTTCGCTGTTAGCGGGTCCCGGATCAGCGCTGATCTCCAAAGTGCTGAGGGTTTTGCAGTACAGGCGCACCTCGGGAGCGGAAGTGTCTCGCAGAATCTCGTTACACACTCGCACGGCCAGAGAGTCGTGCACGCTCGCTCCCTGAAACCCACAGAGAGAAGAGAACACGCCGTGACATAGCCACCCACCCATAACGCAACTCTCGCCGTATTAATCGTTATCTTAGCGCCGTGCGTACCAGAGTCGGAGCACTGGAGCGTGTCAGCTCTACGAAGAGCTCGGCGACGTTGTTGGTGTCGACCTCGGACAGCGGAGATGTGGCCGGGGCGTGGAATAATGTCCGCATGGTGGGAACGAAGCTTTCCTCTACGCACTCCTGATGAGTCCTGAGGGACAAAGAGCGCACGTGAAGTTTGCTCAAAATTCAAAACAAACCAGCAGGATTATCCTGATTGGTTGGATGTCTGTGGTCCAGGTTATTTCTGTTCCGTCGCCGCAGACACGATACACCGTAGCCCCAGACTGAAACGAATCCTGCGTACCTGTGCGAGTGTGTGTAGAGCTGCAGGAACACTCCGATGCAGTGTCTCAGTCTCTGGTCCTCTTCGGTCAGCGGGTTGTACCAGAGCAGAATGAGGCGAGTGAGCAGCTTCACACTCACCATCCTGCCGCAGTACAGCAGCTTACACACACACTCCACCGTCTCCGTGCGCAACTCGCAGATCTATAAGCACAACCTATATTAAATGACACTCATGGATACAGCACTAGCATGACACCTTTGCTAGCTACCTCGCTAACCGTGCTAGGTTACGGTTAACGTGAGAAACGTTTATTCAGAACAGACAGTGGTGAGACGTGCGAGAGTAACACGAACACACCTCACTGTCCAAGAACTCAGCCAGCAGCTTCAGAATACTCTGTATAGGATTATCGTTCTCTTCAACCGGACGGTCTGCTTGTCCGTCGCTGGCATCCGGCCAATCGGAGGTTTGCGTTTGCTGGGAGGCGGCGCTATCGCGCAGGATGTCCAGGCCGTTCAAGAGCAGCTGATCGATCACAGCTCTCAGAGCGCTGATCCTGATCTTAGGCTCGTCTAGCTGGGTGATCTATACACACACACACACACACAACCGGAGACTCGTACAGAGCAAATAGATTTGGCTTTCAGATTTTCAAAAGTGTGAAGGGGCACACCAGTGTGTGTGTGTGTGTGTATGTGTGTGTGTGTTACCTGCAGCAGAAGCACCAGGTGTGTCTTGGCGAGGTCTTTACTGTGGAGCGCTGCAGTGCCCAAACACACTACAGCCATGTTCCTCACTGCGGTGTTGGAGTTTGACACACACGGCAACACCTACAGCACACATACAACTCTCATTACAAACTAAAACACACCTGTGTGTGTGTGTGCTTTAGAGTGAGTGCGAGTGTGTACCAGCGACTCTAGGAGACCGCTGATGGTGGGACAGATTCCTCGGTTGATGCTCATCTGTTTCAGGGATTCGGCACACATCGTCAGACACTTCAGCAACGTCTCTGGGTCATTCTACACACAAAAACACGCACAATTCATAGTAGCAAAACAGCCAGATGATTAACGTAGCTGGCTAGCTCCAAAGCTTTCATTCACAAGCGGTCAGCTCCAGCGTGAGGATTAGTTTCCAGACAGATCTAACTGGGGATTTATTTGTCGATTTGCTCTGCCGGGGAAATATCCATCAATTAGGGAAGAAAATCTTTAGAGGCTTCAGAGATGAAGATCCACAAAAGATTCACCACTGTTTCGAAATCATTTTCAGCCAGGAAGCAGCTTAGTGGATTAGCTAGGAAGATGCTTAAAATATTGCTAATATTTACACCTGACCATCACTCCCATATGTGCTTTCAAGAACATCCCATTCCAGATTTAGACTCCACCCCTTTTTAAAAAAATTTTAAATTATAATAACCTCCAATTTTCTGGGAAGGTTTCTCCACTAAATTGTGTAGTAGTGCAGTTCCGGTTAGGGTTCTCCCACTCCAGCCTTTGTAGAGGGTCAACATATGGGTGTGATGGCCAGGTGTCCAAACACTCTTGGGCATATGCTGCAAATTTTTAAAAAATGAAGCGGACTTAACGCAGGATTGGATCAGTTGGATCTACATTCGGTTTACCTTGATAAAGCTTAGAGATGAAATATTGGAGAGTTCTAGACCTGAAACCAAGAACTGACCAAACACAAACACACACACACTGGGTGAGAATTTAATTAACACTGAAAATTAAATGGCACGACACTAAACTTGCTGAAGTGATACCAAATTTAACACCATGATAATTGCCCAATTAACAGTGTACAATATCATCATGACACTGCTAATAATTGTGTGTGTGTGTGTGTGTGTGTGTGTATACCTTCTCTGCGTGCTGCTCTTTAGCAGGTTCGGTGTGTGTGTTCTCCTGTGCTAACTGGTTCTTCAGCTCCTCTAGCTCGGTGATGGAATTCTTCAGCTCGGCAGCTCGGCTGAAATCCTGAGCACTGATACACTCTTCCAGCTGCTCCTTACACTCCATTATACACACCTTCACCTCGGCCAGCTACAGACAGACAGACAGACCAATGGCGTTTCAAGCCGGTTATTTATGTGGATCAAATGTATATTCCAGAGTGGATTGCATCTACGTGAAGACTCACTCGGACTTGTCTTTTGCGTTTCTCGTCCTCGGTTTGCGTGTCGGCCACGATCGGCTCCCTCACGTCAGATATGATCTCGGCTACCTGTTCGTCACGCACAAAACACGTTTATTCGGCTTGAAAGAATCAGAAGAGCAACGGCACGGTGTAAGGATTTATTCGACATAAATCACGCACCGTTGCGATGCGCTGCTGATCGTCGTGGATAATCCCCAGCAGTCTCTGCACCAGCTGACTGATCAGAGAGAGGGGCGTGTTTGACAGCACCAGCATCTCCTTCAGGACTGCGAGCACGCGTTTTCTGAAATCAATAAATCGGGTACAGGGAAGCGTTTTAGATACTCAAAACACCGACTTCACTGTCCTGTCCTATGCATGAAGTCAAAATTGACCTTGTTAATTCATGTAGTATTAGTTTTCCCCTTAAAGTGCACCTAGTATAGTTTTGAAACGTGCCTAACTTTATTTTAAAGCGCTCATGCAATAAATTTACGTCCATCTTTAACGTGCTCAAAATTTAACGTGCTCAAAAAAAAGTGTCACAAACGACTCGGTCAATGATCCGTTCTAAAGATTAATTCTAAACTCCTCCTTTCAGAGAGCATACTCTGTACAGGTTTGTACAGGAAGTAAATCTGGAATTAATAACGACTCGTTTCAGCCGTTCATAACCGGTTCCTACTTTTGGGAGTCAATAACCCCGTTTGTCATGCGCTTTGATCTTCAATCAATTTTCCTTAGTAGTCTGCAATTCTATACGATAGGATGTAATCATCTTGTGGCCTTGTTCATACAGCATGTGTATTACCTTCCTCCCTCCTCTGCAGTGTCCAAGCAGTCCACTAGCTGGATGAGCTGCTGCGTGATGAACTCCTTCATCATCACAGACTCCAGCTGAGCCAGATCAGCTCGGTCATCTTCACACATGGCTGGAAGGGTCTTCATATAACTACACGCAAAGAACAGTTACACATAATGGTGCAGTTTTACGGTGTGTGTGTGTGCACAAATACTTGTAGTCAGAATCCTTTATCGCCTGCGTTTGAACAGGAAACCTGAAACCCGGGCAGATGTATGGCGCCGTGTGTGTTTACCTGTACAGGTACTCAGCGAACAGAGCAGGTTCGGGTAAGAGTTTGTCCAGAAGCTCCTCCCCCTCGTCTCCTTTACTCTTCACAAACTCGCACAGAGCACGCCAGTACAGCACGTTCTCGCACGTCAGGGCGTCTAACGGGATCAACTTTCTACACACACACACACACACACACACACACACACACTTAATGCAGTGTCTGAAAGATTAAATGTTATGCGAAAACATTTGCATGTTTTCCTCCTCACCTGTCGTCCAGTTTAGCCACGTTCAGAAGGTCATCGGGGGTCGCTGCCATAGAGAAGTGGGCATGCAGGGCAGACACTGCGGTCTCTGCGCAGTTCTCGACGTCCAGTCTGTGTAGTAACTGCAGCATGTCTCCCTGGAGGAGGCGGAGCCAGGATGGAAGGAGTGTCTGCGTCACTACCTCCTTCACTGAGGCTGCACACACAAACACACACACACACACAATTAACACTTATTGCTACACTGACACGTCTCATCCTCGAGATTATATTCTCGAGCCCTACTGATGCGCATGCATGCGCGCACACACACACACACACAGCTAACCTGCAGAGTCGTTCAGTCCTTGCTGCAGCAGGCTGACTCTCTGAGCGATGGTCAAAGCTCGGATATGCACTTTTTCAGCAAGCACCTGAACAAAAACACACACACACACACACACACACACACACACACTATAATTTAATCCAGTCTTCTGACTCACTGTGTAATACGATCTACTTTTTAAAATGACTGATTCGCAAATACCGTGTTGAAATTATGTGTGTGTGTGTATACCAGATAGGCCAGTTTGCGGACTTTCTCTTTAACATCTCGAGTACGTCTGTAGATTTTGGGGAGTGTGAAGGCGGAGGGTGCGATGCAGGACAGGACGGCTCTCCTCACCTCAGGGTTTGAATCGTTCTCCAAAAGCAACATGTAGGCTTTAAACACACACACACTCAAATTATGAGCAGCTCCGCTCTTCCTTACACAATTTCAGGTTAATTAAATAGATGATACATCGCTAACAGACAGAACACTTTAACTAAGTAATATATATATATATATATATATATATATATATATATATATATATATATATATGCGCGTATGTGTGATGGTTGAGTGGATGCTGTAAGGGTGTGTGTACCTTTGACTGTAGGACATTCAGGGTTCTCTGGGTCCTGCAGGCGAGCCATGGCGAGCGCAGCCTGTATCCTGACGTTGGGGTATTTATCCGTGACACGGACCAACATGGCCTCGTGGATCCGATCGCAGAGCCCGTCGTCGATCTGCGCATCCTCGCTCAGGCTGCCCAGCAGCTTGTTCACCAGCTGACACACCCGGAACCGCACCGCGTGGCTGCTCACGCCATGACACTGCGACACGTCAAAATAATAAAAAAAAGAGGTCGAAACGTATTTATTACGGTTCACGATATTCATATCAGAGTTCGGATCACGTTCAGAATTACTGCTTTACGCGCCGCTCTAGATTACCTCCAACAGAAAGTTGAACAGGAAGTTCAAAAATGTATCCTCCTCCTCTTCTTCCTCCTCCTCCGCCTCCTCCTCGCTGACGGGCGTCTCGAAGCTAGCGGCAAACTTCACCACAAAGTCGATGACGCTTTCCACCGCCGGCTCTCGGGTGTACACGATCATCGCGAATTTTAGGCAGCGCAGAAACTCCTCGTGGAACTCTGCCTTATCCTGTAACTACACACACACACACACACACACACACACACAGTGAACTTCAGATATGAAGCTATACCAATATATACAAAACAGCTCACAATGGCAAGCTTCACCAAATCATGGGGATGTTTAGAAATATAACTCGCTTTACCTTAACATACATGTTCTTCAGACTGGCCACCAGCTTGGCCTTGTTGTTGAGCGCTTTCTGAGCGCGCTGGAAAGTTTCACGGATCTCCAGTTTAGAATCAGCGGTCATCTCGATGCTCCTAAGAAACACACAAAATCACTTTGTCAAAATATCCGTAATGTTCGTTGTTAACTTTTACAAATCACTGGAGAGCTCAAAACAGAAAATGAACCTAAAGGCTGAACAGCCTTTTTAAAACATATATTATTTAAAAAAAAAATATATATATATATATATATATTATAATAACTTTTCCCCCATTGATAGAAATAAACATTTGATGGGACTTGGAAAGATCAGGTGATCTCCTGGAACGCTGTATACAGCGATCTTTCCAAGTCCCATCTATGGGGAAAAGTTCTTTTTATATACTTTTTATACCAACTATATCACCAATTAATGTACTTAGATATGCTAAACCATCCATTAATCTCCAAATAAATATATAATATTACCATCTTCATTTTCTAATGATCTCTACACACGCTGTTCAGAAATAATACAAAGTTCTAGTGATGATTTTGGACATTATAGCACGTAAAAAGAATCAGTGCGAAAAGGAATCGATTCATCTTACTGAGTCGATTCACAGGAAATAATCGTTTTGCACGTCACTATTTTAGTAGCGAGCTATCTATAACCAACCACACAACCGTTAAACGAACTTTAATTGTTAAAAGTGACCAGTTGTTAATTAAAAAGTTTAAACTGATTGAGTTTTAAACTCGCACGAAGCGCGAGGCTGCATTGTTAACGTCAACAAAAGCACTGTTAGCCACATAGCTAACGTAGGTTTAAACCAGCGACGTGAGGAAAAACAACCCAAAAATGACCAGATTTCCCAACATAATGTTACATAACCACTGTGGAAAATAATCATTTACGTTTACCTGACAATGTAAGAAAACAACAACAACAATATATTACATATTTTACATATAAGAATCATCAAAAAATGAAAAACAGGACGTACTTTTTACGCTGCTTCTCCTCTTCTGAAAAAGCTCCAATAATCATTCAACCGCCAGTTTTCAAACTCAAGTCTCGCGGTATTTCTCATCTAGTGCGTTTCCTGGACGAGACTAGCATAAGGAGCATGCGCAGTTAGCCTCCGTTTGACCCGCGTTAACATATCCGCCATATTGGACGGGGTTCGATTAAACGGTAAGCCTATACAAGTTTTTGGAGGGACGTATGTTTATTTTCATAAATTCCTCTGTAACTTGCTTTATGTTCCACCGATTTTTACAAAATATATTTTTGTTGCAAACATCATAGAATAATGTCAATGTAAATGTTTATGCACTTTCAATATTTTGTTTGAGCCAAATTACTGGAAACTACAGCAAAGCAGTCCTAAAGTAGGTTGGATTTGCAGTAAGAGATAATAAAAGGTTAGTCTTAAGATATTCCATAGAATATATAACATAATATGTTTGACTAATTATAACAATAGGCATAATATTATGTTATTATGTAACTAACTTACTATGTTCTTAAAGAAGAATGCATTAATGTTTTTAACAATTCAAGTTAATTTAATCAGTCTCTTTACAGTGTTTATACAGTTTGGTGGTTGTTTGTGTTTGTGTGTATGTGTGTATATACAGACTGATATGACCAGCAGGGGGCAGCATAGATGTAAAATTCTGCTCTTAACTGATATTTCACCTCGCAGCCAACAGAGGGCGACAAATGATCCACTAAATGTTTCATATTGACACTATCTATAGTCACCTGTATACTGTACCCAGTCAAAAAATATTCCAAAATATGTTTAAATAACATTGTTAGAATAATTTTTACAGGAATATACAGAAAATCAAACGTACACGTAAACGTGTATCTAATCTAGTGAATAAACATGTATTTAAATATTGAATATTTATGGTTCATGTTTAATAGCTTTCCAGTTTGGGACTTGGTGTTAAATTCACTTTTTTTAAAAAAATGATTTGCAACTGACTCTTTTTTGGTACTCAGCTCTCCATAACCAGTCCCTCCAGGATTCTGTGATTTTGTGATCGCAGAAATTGCCGCAAACTCTGCAATATATTAGGAGGAGCTTGCGATTTTCCAAAAATTTCCGCAGATTTGGGCAGAGACGCGTCATGTAACATCATCACAACACGCATTCAGCCAAAGCACTCTTTGATTTACGTGCATCGAACACGAGTACAGCTAAAATGTCTCATTTATCAACACACATCACTGTGAAAGACTGTTCAGAACAATTTCGTGCGATTGCGATTGCAATTCCACCAACTCGAGTAGTTTTCTGCTAAAACTCGTGTAAGGAGCCTTGACGGCAGTCCAGTCCGTACAGGATTTCGCACAGTTTTTTTGTGGTTGCTGCGGCCAAAAATGCGTGATTCTTTTCAGGTTATGATGATGTCACATGACGCGTCTCCAGCCCGAATCTCTGGAAAATCTGCGGTAATTTTCAAAAATCGCAAGCTCCTCAGGTTCCTTGATTTTGCGTTCATTTCTGTGATCGCAACATCGCAAAATCCAGGAGGGACTGCTTGAAGTTGGTCACATGACCGTTCGGTCATAAATGATAACTGTATAGTATTTAGTAAATGAGCATGGGCTTTTGTTTTTGGCCAAATACAGACTACCGCCCCCTGCTGGTGTGGAGAGGAATTTCCTTTCATAGTGGTGTCAGTGGTTTGTTGTCATCTTTGCCACGTGTTAAAGTGCTACTTCACACCAAAGACGGAGCACCGTCTGAGTCGCCTTGGTTGGCTCTCGCTCTTTGACCTCGGCGTGGTACGTCTCGGACCTCAGCCATTTAATACAAACTATGTTTTTTTTTTTAGGGAAAAACCAACACACACACACACACACACACACACACACACACACACACACACATACACACACAAACGAGTGACTAATATCTGCCAGTAGTCCTAAACCTCAGCCTGGAAAGGGTGTGTGTGTGTACACATGACATGAGTGGGTGGGTTTGTTGATGGAAAGGGTGTGAGATTTTTATTCCACAGTGGAGATTAAGAATAAACCGTCCGTCCTGTCGGCCGTGACCCCCGGCCAGCCAATCAGCTTCTGGGATATACACTTCACCAACATTGCATACATGCCCATACATACATACATACATATATGTGTGTGTGTGTGTGTGTGTGTGTGTGTGTGTGTGTGTGTGTGTGTGTGAGACCCATCAGTAGGGATAAGAATAAGTGTTTTATGATGATGGATATGTTAGTGTGTGTATAATGTGTGTGTCTGCTGACAGCAGTGTGATTAATGTGTCTGAAATTAGAGCTATCGCTCTATTACACACCGCCACAAAGCATTCTTCTCATGATGGCCTCTCACGTGTGTGTGTGTGTGTGTGTGTGTGTGTGTGTGTGTGTGTGTGTGTGTGTGTTTAAACATGGCTTTACACAAGAGTTAATATGCACTGATATGTACAGTCCCCTGCGAAAGTATTGGAACGGCGAGGCCAGGTCATTAGTTTGCGCTGTACACCAAAGACACTGTGGTTTGAGATGAGACGATGGAGATGAGACGAGAGTTCAGGATTTCAGATTGTATTTCCTGGTGTTTACATCTACACGCGTTCAACAACTTAAAACATACAACCTTTCGTATCAGACTACTCAATTTACAGGTGAGCAAAAGTAATGGAACAGATAGTCTTAAAGTAAATACCACTTAATACTTGGTTGCATATTGGTTTCCTTCTTCTTCTTCTCCTTCTTTTGCTTCTTCTTCTTCTCCTTCTTCTTCTTCTTCTCCTCCATCTTTTTTTCTTCTTCTTCCTCTTTTTCTCCTTCTTCCTTTTTCTCCTTCTTCTTCTCCTCCATCTTTTTTTCTTCTTCTTCCTCTTTTTCTCCTTCTTCCTTCTTCTCCTTCTTCTTCTCCTCCTCCTTCTTCTTCTTCTTATCCTCCCTATTTTTTCTTCTTCTTCTTCTTTTCCTTCCTCTTCTTCTTCTTCTCCTTCTTCTTCTTATCCTCCCTCTTTTCTTCTTCTTCTTCTTCTTCTTATCCTCCCTCTTTTTTTCTTCTTCTCCTTCTTCTTCTTCTTCTCCATCTTTTTTCTTCTTCTTCCTCTTTTTCTTCTTCTTCCTTCTTCTCCTTCTTCTTCTTCTCCTCCTTCTTATTCTTCTCCTTCTTCTTCTTCTTATCCTCCCTCTTTTTTCTTCTTCTTCTCCTTCTTCTTCTTCTTCTTCTTCTTCTCCTTCTTATTCTTCTCCTCCCTCTTTTTTCTTCTTCTTCTTCCTTCTTCTCCCTCTTCTTCTCCTTCTTCTCCTTATTGTTCTCCTTCTTCTCCTTCTTCTCCTTCTTCTTCTTCTTCTCCTCCATCTTTTTTTCTTCTTCTTCCTCTTTTTCTTCTTCTTCCTTCTTCTCCTTCTTCTTCTTCTTATTCTTCTCCTCCCTCTTTTTTCTTCTTCTTCTTCCTTCTTCTCCCTCTTCTTCTCCTTCTTCTCCTTATTGTTCTCCTTCTTCTTCTTCTTATCCTCCCTCTTTTTTTCTTCTTCTTCTCCTTCTTCTTCTTCTTATCCTCCCTCTTTTTTTCTTCTTCTTCTCCTTCTTCTTCTTCTTATCCTCCCTCTTTTTCTTCTTCTTCTCCTTATTGTTCTCCTTCTTCTTCTTCTCCTTCTTCTTCTCCTTCTCCTTCGTCTTGTTTCTTTGCACTGATTCGTTGTTCCTTCTCAATTCATTCTGCTGCTACCATCCCTGAGTTCCATCATCAATAAAGATTAGTGAGCCTGTTCCAGAAGCAGCCATGCGAGCCCAAGCCATGACGCTACCTTTACATTTTTCATGCTAATAGCAATAGACATTTTATGAAGTGAAGAAAATGTTTCTAAATAGGCCACACACACACACACACACACACACACACACACATTGTACCTTTGTGGTGTCATAGCCGTCTAGCTAGAGTGCTAATTAGCGTTTATCGTGTAAGATTTATTTGCTTGGGCACAAGGATGCTAAAAACAACAGCACTATGTTACAGATAATATAACCATTTCCTTCTGTAAACCTGCCGTTCGGACGGAGGTGTAAAAAAAACAAACATAAATGTTAGCCTCAGTTTCTAGTAAATATGTTAACTAGCGAAGAATTCCAGGGTTGAATTTCTAACTAGCGATGAATTCTAGTCTTAACTATAACTAACAGTATTTTAGTGAGAGATCTGAGGGAAGAATGCTGAGGACAACGAGCGAACACGAAAAGATTGCATGCTAGGCTAGTTAGTTAGCCAGCGCTAGCTAGGATCGGTAAATGCCTGGTGAGGGTGTTGTCATGGTTACAGATTGATCGGTGCATCGTATCAGCAGGAAAAGTATAAAGAGCTTATTCCGTCACAGCGAATGTGGAGCTCCGGGTAAAGGTGCTAACGTCACACACCAAACATGTCTCGGTTGATCGACTACGTTTGGGTTCGGGGGAACGATTCGTTTCTCTAAAACGTCCTGCGTTCCAGTAAGAACACAGAATAGGCATGAAATCTAGCGTCTTGGGACGGAGCCAGTTAATCCGGGGGACTTTAATCAGGGAAGATGGATATGTTAATGATTAAATGAAACGCTTTCACTGTGAACACACACACACACACACACACACACACACACATCTGGATCTGCTTAATAACCAAAAGATGGAGCGAGAACGTGAGAGAGTGAGAGATGGAGAGAGAGAACAGGAGAGGGAGTGATGGTAAAAGACGGACAGAGATAGAAAGAGTCAGAAAGATGAGCGCTGGTGTCTGATTTGTTCTTTTCATTCATCTGCACACAGGCATCATCATTCCATCTCTCTCTCTCTCTTTCTCTTCCCCTCTCTCTCTCTCTCTCTCTCTCTCTCTCTCTCTCTCTCAACCTGTCTCATACCTCTTGTGCTTTCTGTCTTCCTCTCTTTCTCTCTTTCTTTCATTCTCTCTCTCTCTTTCTCTCTCCCTCTCTCTCTCTCTCTCTCTGTCTCTCTCTCTGTCTCTCTCTCTGTCTCTCTCTCCCTTCCTCTCTCTCTGTCTCTCTCTCCCTTCCTCTCTCTCCCTCTCTCTCTCTCTGTCTCTCGCTCCCTTCCTCTCTCTGTCTCTCTCTCCCTCTCTCTCTCCCTTCCTCTCTCTCTCTCTCAACCTGTCTCATACCTCTTGTGCTTTCTGTCTTCCTCTCTTTCTCTCTTTCTTTCATTCTCTCTCTCTCTTTCTCTCTCCCTCTCTCTCAACCTGTCTCTCACCTCTTATGCTTTCTGTCTTCCTCTCTTCCTCTCTCTCTCTGTCTCTCTCTCCCTTCCTCTCTCTCCCTCTCTCTCTCTGTCTCTCTCTCCCTTCCTCTCTCTCTCTGTCTCTCTCTCCCTTCCTCTCTCTCTCTCTGTCTCTCTCTCCCTCTCTCTCCCTCTCTCTCCCTCCCTTCCTCTCTCTCTCTCTCTCTTCCTCTCTCTCTCTCTCTCCCTTCCCCTCTCTCTCTCTCTCTCTCCCTTCCCCTCTCTCTCTCTCTCTCTCCCTTCCCCTCTCTCTCTCTCTGTCTCTCCCTCTCTTCCTCTCTCTCTCTCTCTCTCTCTCTCTCTTCCTCTCTCTCTCTCTCTCTCTCTCTCTCTCCCTTCCCCTCTCTCTCTCTCTGTCTCTCCCTCTCTTCCTCTCTCTCTCTCTCTCTCTCTTCCTCTCTCTCTCTCTCTCTCCCTCTCCCTTCCTCTCTCTCTCTCTCTCTCTCTCTCTCTCTCTCAACCTATCTCTCACCTCTTAAGCTTTCTGTCTTCCTCTCTTTCTCTCTTTCTTTCATTCTCTCTCTTTTCATTCTCTTTTTTTTTTCCTCGGGTTGTATTATGCATTTCTTTAACACACTGTCTATTTATTGAGTAAGTACTCATCACTGTGTGTGTGTGTGTGTGTGTGTGTGTGTGTTTTGGCTATGAAACCAGTGATCCGATTTTCCCACACACGTGTGCGTGCGCGCACACACACACACACACACACACACACACACACACACACACACACACACAGTTATAATTTATCAGGACCCTTCTCAGCACTATCAACACAATCACATTCAGATCGATCACAGAGCTCTCACCAATCACCTAACACTAACATTTGATTTCACACTCGCACACTCCTTTATCAGCACGCTTCCTCTCACACACACACACACACACACACTCACCGAGCGCCGTTACAGACGCTTTATTAGTAATACATTACTCCCACGGTGGAGTGTTAAGACCCAGTCACACTAGATTTATTTCTTTTTGTGTGACTGATATTTCTCGAGAGGAATATGACGAGTCGCCGTGATCAACAGGTCATCCTGCGGCGGCGTTCCAGAGCGAAACGTCTCCTCCTGGACACGCGAGGTCACGTCATCGGAAAGCGAACCCATAACGCGTCTCGCTCACGGACATTACAAAACAACCTGCTAATCTTAGCGGAGATTTAATCCTGACTATAAATCATTCATTTGAAAAAATAACTCGGGCAGTCCAGATGTTGGACTCATTTATTACTGCTCCTGATTGGGAGGGTTAGCTAGCTTGCTTGTAATCATCTCTTAGCTAGCAGAGTAGATTGCGTCCCAAGCGAACCTCCAGTGTATAAACCTGTATAAACGTAGGACCGGATTTAGCGCACTATAGTGATATATGTAGTGTTTTTTTTTTTTATTTTATTTGTTACGCACACAAAAAAAATTGTGAAAGCGTTACGATCCCATATCGAATCACACGAGTCGACTCTGAATCACCTGAAATTTGCTCCGGCTTTTCGTACACTTTCTTGTGGGTGAGTGATCTACTGATGAGAAGTTCATGCGCTCAAGCCCTCTCTGCTCCGAGCTTATTAACATATATGAGTAATAAACATTTCCCTGTAATATACCTGAACCTGTGTGGCAGCCGGAGAAAACCCTTCACGTGGTCAAATTTGGGCTCCATATAGTTCTGATGATCATTTTTCCGATTCTACTGAAAGACCCCACCTACTCACCTCCTATAATCCACGGCTAGGTGTGTCAAACCCGGTTCCTTGCCTCCCGTGGTGCGTTAAAACGCTGTAACGCACACCTGGCCGTGGATTATCCCGCTTATACGAGCATCGACACGTTAAAGCTGTCGTTGATGTTTGCAGTACGTTACTATGGTTACGGTTGTTTATAGGCAGCGCGTTCATTTAGAAAGGAGATTAAACGGACTGGAACTACCCGTGCGTTATACGGTTTTAACGCACACCTTCCAGTGTATTCAGACAGACCGTGGTGTAAATATAGATATCGATATCGATATATATAGAAATATATATCTTAAGGAATTATACACTATATGGCCAAATGTATGTGGACGCCTGACCTTCACACCCAAGCTGGAAGCGTACAAGCGTATAGAATGTCTTAGAATGTACGCCTCCGTTCACAACATGGAATCGCTCGTCCACGCTGGAACGTCTGAAAACGCTCACGTGAACAATCGCGTAACGACGCGCAAAGACGCCAGTTTCCGTCAGGCGTTTATTCCGAAACAATCTGAAGGTCGTACAAGTGAGTGAGATTTAACGTTTAACGACACTCTGAAGCCGGATACGATAACCGCGGCATCAACGTCGTCCACCATCTTGTTTGTTTGTTTTGCGTTGTCAACGAGTCACGTGACTACAAACACGTCATCGGTTTCTGAACATCGGCGTTTTCTCAGTCCACGCCACAGCGCCAAAACGGCGTTTTCAATTCGATACACTTTACGATAAAAGCTCCGTTTTCGCCAGAATGAGAACGCCGTCTCGGCGTGGACGGGAACGCCAAAACGTGGGAAAAGAGATGCGTTTTCAGAAGTGTCCGGATTAACGTGGACGTGGAGTGAGGTTTGAGACGTGTTCGGGCAGGCTGACGGTTCCTGTCGTGTTTTTTAACTCTTTTCCGTCATTTTCGGCTGTTTGCTACAGTTCAGCGTTACCGTTTGAACCCGTTTCACTACTTAAAAATCCTGTATGAGAAAATATCGAGGTGAACGTCTGTAGTGACTACGACTTCATCCAGGAACTTGTGCTCGTTATGAAAGATCCTCGGACTGAATGACGACGAACCCGCGAGTGATCCGACTTCTGTTCAGGTGAGAGGAGAGAGTGCGCACAGCGGAATGATGAGCATGGGCAATGGTCACCACGGCAACCTCCCAGACAGCAACCATCGCCACAGCAACAGTCGCTTTGATCTTCTGGAATCCTGAGAAAGCCATCTTTAACCCCTTAAACACACACACACACACACACACACACATACACATACACACACAGTTACAGAGTTCACAATGATTTCAGATGAATGTGTGTAACGTTCCCTTTGAATTCTTTTGATGAAATGTTTACATTCAAAAATGTAAGTTCCAATTTAAATTTGTTATGATGTCATAATGTTTGTTTGTTTGTTTTTTATGGCAGCTGACCAATCAGCATCTTTGCTAAAACTCACTCTCACTAGAATCCTAATACACACTCGTTATAATCACACGTTCTTTCTTTCTTTCTTTCTTTCTTTCACTTTTGTTCCTTTTTTTCTTTAAGATAAGCAGATGGCTGGACAAATAGAATGATAGATATCACCCCCCCCCCCCCCCCCACCGCATCTCTGTCTCTCTCTCTCTCACACACACACACACACAGACACACACATGATTTAACTGTCATCATTTAACTCCAGCACTTTATCATCAGTCATAGAGTCTCTTTCTGTGTGTGTGTGTGTGTGTGTGTGTGTGTGTGTGTGTGTGTGTAAATGTTGGACTCATTAGATGGCACTGGTGTGATATTTAAATGAGTGAAATGAGCGTATTAGCCACTCTGACAGCATGAATTAGGAGAACTGTCAGTAAACATATACGCACACGAACAGACGCATGTATCTCAGCTGCAGTAAACAGTTATTTGCCTGTGGAGAGTGTGTGTGTGTGTGTGTGTGTGTGTGTGTGTGTGTGTGTGCCAGAGAGAGAGAGATCTGTCACATTAAATTAGTGTCTCCTGCGGTATATCCTGTGGAAGACGAAACCTCAGGAAGAATAAAGACTCGTCTGGTCTGCAGTGTGAATCATGGCTTGTTCTGGTTCGGAGACCTCAGGATGGCAGAAGTACGAGTTTCTAGACCTCAGGATTTAGACATCTAGAATTAGTGAGGTCTGAGACATTTTGGCTGTTTTCTAGACTTTAGCGTTACTGGGGGTTTTTTCAGGCCAGTATTAAAAAATCGTGTGTAAGAAAATAGTGAGGTGAAAGTCTGGAGTGGCTACTACTACATTCAGGAACTTCTCTCCACTGTTAAAATTGAAAGAAGACCTCAGGATGTTAGAGGTAGGAGCGTGTAGACGTCAGGATGTTAGAGGTAGGAGCGTGTAGACGTCAGGATGTTAGAGGTACGAGCGTGTAGACGTCAGGATGTTAGAGGTAGGAGCGTGTAGACGTCAGGATGTTAGAGGTACGAGCGTGTAGACGTCAGGATGTCAGAGGTACGAGCGTGTAGACGTCAGGATGTTAGAGGTACGAGCGTGTAGACGTCAGGATGTTAGAGGTACGAGCGTGTAGACGTCAGGATGTTAGAGGTACGAGCGTGTAGACGTCAGGATGTCAGAGGTACGAGCGTGTAGACGTCAGGATGTTAGAGGTACGAGCGTGTAGACGTCAGGATGTTAGAGGTAGGAGCGTGTAGACGTCAGGATGTTAGAGGTACGAGCGTGTAGACGTCAGGATGTTAGAGGTACGAGCGTGTAGACGTCAGGATGTCAGAGGTACGAGCGTGTAGACGTCAGGATGTTAGAGGTAGGAGCGTGTAGACGTCAGGATGTTAGAGGTACGAGCGTGTAGACGTCAGGATGTTAGAGGTACGAGCGTGTAGACGTCAGGATGTTAGAGGTACGAGCGTGTAGACGTCAGGATGTTAGAGGTAGGAGCGTGTAGACGTCACGATGTTAGAGGTACGAGCGTGTAGACGTCAGGATGTCAGAGGTACGAGCGTGTAGACGTCAGGATGTTAGAGGTACGAGCGTGTAGACGTCAGGATGTCAGAGGTAGGAGCGTGTAGACGTCAGGATGTTAGAGGTACGAGCGTGTAGACGTCAGGATGTTCGAGGTACGAGCGTGTAGACGTCAGGATGTCAGAGGTACGAGCGTGTAGACGTCAGGATGTTAGAGGTACGAGCGTGTAGACGTCAGGATGTCAGAGGTACGAGCGTGTAGACGTCAGGATGTTAGAGGTACGAGCGTGTAGACGTCAGGATGTCAGAGGTACGAGCGTGTAGACGTCAGGATGTTAGAGGTACGAGCGTGTAGACGTCAGGATGTCAGAGGTACGAGCGTGTAGACGTCAGGATGTTCGAGGTACGAGCGTGTAGACGTCAGGATGTTAGAGGTACGAGCGTGTAGACGTCAGGATGTTAGAGGTAGGAGCGTGTAGACGTCAGGATGTTAGAGGTAGGAGCGTGTAGACGTCAGGATGTCAGAGGTAGGAGCGTGTAGACGTCAGGATGTCAGAGGTAGGAGCGTGTAGACGTCAGGATGTCAGAGGTAGGAGCGTGTAGACGTCAGGATGTTAGAGGTAGGAGCGTGTAGACGTCAGGATGTCAGAGGTACGAGCGTGTAGACGTCAGGATGTTAGAGGTACGAGCGTGTAGACGTCAGGATGTCAGAGGTAGGAGCGTGTAGACGTCAGGATGTTAGAGGTACGAGCGAGTAGACGTCAGGATGTCAGAGGTACGAGCGTGTAGACGTCAGGATGTTAGAGGTACGAGCGTGTAGACGTCAGGATGTCAGAGGTAGGAGCGTGTAGACGTCAGGATGTTAGAGGTACGAGCGTGTAGACGTCAGGATGTCAGAGGTACGAGCGTGTAGACGTCAGGATGTTAGAGGTACGAGCGTGTAGACGTCAGGATGTCAGAGGTACGAGCGTGTAGACGTCAGGATGTCAGAGGTACGAGCGTGTAGACGTCAGGATGTCAGAGGTACGAGCGTGTAGACGTCAGGATGTCAGAGGTAGGAGCGTGTAGACGTCAGGATGTTAGAGGTACGAGCGTGTAGACGTCAGGATGTTAGAGGTACGAGCGTGTAGACGTCAGGATGTTAGAGGTACGAGCGTGTAGACGTCAGGATGTCAGAGGTACGAGCGTGTAGACGTCAGGATGTCAGAGGTACGAGCGTGTAGACGTCAGGATGTCAGAGGTACGAGCGTGTAGACGTCAGGATGTTAGAGGTACGAGCGTGTAGACGTCAGGATGTTAGAGGTACGAGCGTGTAGACGTCAGGATGTCAGAGGTAGGAGCGTGTAGACGTCAGGATGTCAGAGGTACGAGCGTGTAGACGTCAGGATGTCAGAGGTAGGAGCGTGTAGACGTCAGGATGTTAGAGGTAGGAGCGTGTAGACGTCAGGATGTCAGAGGTACGAGCGTGTAGACGTCAGGATGTCAGAGGTACGAGTGTGTAGACGTCAGGATGTTAGAGGTAGGAGCGTGTAGACGTCAGGATGTTAGAGGTACGAGCGTGTAGACGTCAGGATGTTAGAGGTAGGAGCGTGTAGACGTCAGGATGTTAGAGGTAGGAGCGTGTAGACGTCAGGATGTCAGAGGTACGAGCGTGTAGACGTCAGGATGTCAGAGGTACGAACTTGTAGACGTCAGGATGTCAGAGGTACGAGCGTGTAGACGTCAGGATGTCAGAGGTACGAACTTGTAGACGTCAGGATGTCAGAGGTACGAGCGTGTAGACGTCAGGATGTCAGAGGTACGAGCGTGTAGACGTCAGGATGTCAGAGGTAGGAGCGTGTAGACGTCAGGATGTCAGAGGTAGGAGCGTGTAGACGTCAGGATGTCAGAGGTACGAGCGTGTAGACGTCAGGATGTCAGAGGTAGGAGCGTGTAGACGTCAGGATGTAAGAGGTACGAGCGTGTAGACGTCAGGATGTTAGAGGTACGAGCGTGTAGACGTCAGGATGTTAGAGGTAGGAGCGTGTAGACGTCAGGATGTCAGAGGTACGAGCGTGTAGACGTCAGGATGTCAGAGGTAGGAGCGTGTAGACGTCAGGATGTTAGAGGTACGAGCGTGTAGACGTCAGGATGTCAGAGGTACGAGCGTGTAGACGTCAGGATGTTAGAGGTAGGAGCGTGTAGACGTCAGGATGTCAGAGGTACGAGCGTGTAGACGTCAGGATGTAAGAGGTACGAGCGTGTAGACGTCAGGATGTAAGAGGTACGAGCGTGTAGACGTCAGGATGTTAGAGGTACGAGCGTGTAGACGTCAGGATGTCAGAGGTACGAGCGTGTAGACGTCAGGATGTCAGAGGTACGAGCGTGTAGACGTCAGGATGTTAGAGGTACGAGCGTGTAGACGTCAGGATGTTAGAGGTACGAGCGTGTAGACGTCAGGATGTCAGAGGTACGAGCGTGTAGACGTCAGGATGTTAGAGGTACGAGCGTGTAGACGTCAGGATGTTAGAGGTAGGAGCGTGTAGACGTCAGGATGTTAGAGGTACGAGCGTGTAGACGTCAGGATGTCAGAGGTACGAGCGTGTAGACGTCAGGATGTTAGAGGTAGGAGCGTGTAGACGTCAGGATGTCAGAGGTACGAGCGTGTAGACGTCAGGATGTAAGAGGTACGAGCGTGTAGACGTCAGGATGTTAGAGGTACGAGCGTGTAGACGTCAGGATGTTAGAGGTACGAGCGTGTAGACGTCAGGATGTTAGAGGTACGAGCGTGTAGACGTCAGGATGTCAGAGGTACGAGCTTGTAGACGTCAGGATGTCAGAGGTACGAGCGTGTAGACGTCAGGATGTCAGAGGTACGAGCGTGTAGACGTCAGGATGTCAGAGGTACGAGCGTGTAGACGTCAGGATGTCAGAGGTACGAGCGTGTAGACGTCAGGATGTTAGAGGTACGAGCGTGTAGACGTCAGGATGTCAGAGGTACGAGCGTGTAGACGTCAGGATGTTAGAGGTACGAGCGTGTAGACGTCAGGATGTCAGAGGTACGAGCGTGTAGACGTCAGGATGTTAGAGGTAGGAGCGTGTAGACGTCAGGATGTCAGAGGTACGAGCGTGTAGACGTCAGGATGTCAGAGGTACGAGC